>NC_137206.1:5262188-5404688 GCF_960531495.2 Zeus faber | reverse complement strand
TATTTACCTTACATACTTTCCCGTGTAGAGATTATTTGTTATTTGTGAAGTAAAAATGTGTTTTGGGTGCATTTTTCAACATACACGCTACCTTCCAGCGTTGCCGTCACAGGTTCAAAACCTGATTAAGGATTTGGCAAGTAAAACCCCCGTCACCACACACACTCAGGATAGGCTGAGTGTGTGTGGGTCAAAGCCTATGTCATGACATAGGCTATGTCATGACATGTTCAACCTACACCCAAGTGCAGGCACAAGACGCAGCCACAGGCGCAGAACCTGGGCCACGGGCGCCAGGCACAGACCACAGGCCCGGAGCAAGGTACCGCGCCGACAGAACGACACCCCGACACGCTGACACGCCGCCCGAACCGCCCGCACTGCAGGCGAGCCGGAGGGACCCCATGCCCACCCACGCCCCATGCAAGAGCGAGACCCGCCCAACCGCAGCTGACCAGACGCCCCCTGGCCAACCACACCCCAGTGCTCAATGTGTGCTGTTGGCAATTGCATTTAAAATTGTTTAAGTCCTCCAAGCAAGGCAAACCGAATCACTCGCACCCCTCCTGTCCCGCAGACCCTGGTCTGGTGGAGTGTTGTTTGGAGTAGTATTGGTGTGCGAGTGTATGTGTTCTCAGCTACTATGAGTGGGATTTAAATTTCGGAACGGACGAGAAACACACTGGGGCACGAGTGTGACAGGCAAGATGGCAGCCGCCCGCCACATCCCCAACCCACATAGCTCACACCCCACCTGTCCCGCAAACCTGAGGCCTGTTGTGCGGTGTATGTAATGAGTATGAGTTTTGGCACTGGGAGAGATAGGCGAATCAACCAGATCAATGCAGGTGCGCAGCAGGCGGGGGAGTGATTATATTACATTATATAACATCATATATTTACATTATATTGCATTAGATTACATTATATAGTTGCATTATATTACATTACATTATGTATTTACATTAATTACATTATATGACATTATATATTTACATTAAATTACATTATATTACATCATGTATTTACATTATTTTACATTACATATTTACATTATATAACATTATATATTTACATTATATGACATTATATGACATTGTATGACATTATATAGTCGCATTACATTACATTACATTATGTATTTACATTAATTACATTATATGACATTATATGACATTATTTATTCACATTAAATTACATTTTATTACAGAACAGAACAGAAGGTATTGGAGGCAGATGATCCACTGTGGCGATCCCATACGGGAGCATCGGAAAGAAGGAGAATATATTATTATTATTATCATATATTTACATTATATTACATTATATGACATTATATATTTACATTCAAGATTCAAAAGATTCAAGATTCAAGATTTTTTTTCATTTGTCACATACATATACATACTTTCATACATATATGCAGTGGAATGTAATGCAATGCACCCGGTGATAGCACACAATATGTCCTAGGAAAAAATAAAAATAAAAAAATTCTTTCTAATAGACCGACTAACTGACTCCTAAAACGTAATACAGTAAGTTGAATTCTTATAGAATAAAATAAAAATATATAGAATAAAATACAATAAAAATGAAATGAAATAAAATGGAATAGGTTGAAGGAATATGCCTATGTATATACAGATATGTGCATTTAAAGTGGCATGTGAATTAAAGTGGCATGTGAATGTGAATAGTGTGAGGTAGTGTTTGGGATAATACAGCACAGTATACAACAGTACGGCGCAGCAATACGGCATCACGAACAACCCTGAACAGTGACAGTATGCGGTACAGTATGCTACATACAGTACAGTAGGTAGTGGAGCCTATGTGTTAGGACCCCTGGTGAGGTCAGCGTTGACAGTTCTAATGGCTTCCGGGAAAAAACTGTCTCAGTCTCTCTGTTCTCGCTGCGTGACTGCGGAGGCGCTTGCCTGACGCAGCAGCTGGAACAGTCCGTTGTTGGGGTGATGAGGATCCTTCATGATCCTGCAGCTCTGCTACTACACCTCCTGGTGTATAACTCCTGCAAGGGGGGGAGGGTAGTTCCAGTGGTACCTTCAGCTGAACGCACCATATATAACATTATATATTTACATTATATTACATTCTATATTTACATTATATTACATTATATATTTACATTATATTACATTATGTATTTACATTATATTATATATTTACATTATATTACATTATGTATTTACATTATATTACATTATATATTTACATTATATTACATTATGTATTTACATTATATTACAGGTAGCTGTGGATGTGAGATGCCACAGACACCTCTGGAGTTCAAAAAACATCGTAAAATATTCACACAAAAATATTCTTCCTGGATCAATAACTGACTAAACAGGATATTATCTTATGATGTTAAAATGTAATCCATATTAGTAACCATGGGAACATAGACAACAAGCTCCAACCTCTGAATGTCGTGTGTTTCGGGATTAGGAATCTATGAACATATAACTATCTTTTCAAAACTCACTTCTAGACGATTCAATCATTAACAATTTAAGTGTTCAGATGTAATCAAAATCAAACTTTGTACTACGGTCTTTACTTTCTAAAATTATATTACAGTTATTAAAATAATGATATTATTGTATATTATATTATGATCACATTTATATTAGATCATATTATAATATATTTTATTACATTATAATATAATATATTATATTAAATAACATTATATTATACTGTATTATAATATAGTATATTATATTATATTATATTATATTATGTTCCATTTTATGCTGTAACTTTACCTTATATCAGAAAATAATATTTAGAAATATGTTATCAGCATGTTTTCTTAGATGGAAACAAGTCAAATTTGTAAACTAATAAGTGTAAACTATATTTATTGACATATCTTTAGTATAGTTAAAGGTACATTCCACTGTACTTCCATCGTATCTTTCATTTGATCTTTCTGTATTTATTTCTGTGACGTGAAGCCAGGCACCTAACTGTCTTTCCATTTCTAAAAAAACATTTTACACAATAAGCATAATGCAAATGTGTCTGTACCCCAAAACATGCGAGAACAGACTACAGAATATTCATATCCAAACAGCTACTTTTCCCTCATCATATCTAATCAAAACCTACTTTTAAGGAGTGGCTCTCGTCATCATCTTGTTCGAGAGAAACTGTTATCATTGGTACTGTCATTTATTTACTTTTTTAAATCATCTTTACAGTAGACCATAGTCAATCATTAATGTTTAATAAACAAAAGAAATAAAACTCCGTTGCCACCAGACACCAGCTCATAGCCTACCCTGACCAAGACCAGCGTCGTGGGCCTTTCCACAGGCTAAACATTCATGTTAAAAAGTGCATTAATTTCTTTTGTTATAAATACTTTTTTTTTTAAATAAATTCATAAACTGGACCTCACAGTGATGCGCAGTGGGCATGGAGGACACTGAAGACGGCATTGCTGTGGTGGGCATCGGATGCAATTTTCCAGGGGGTAAATCAATCTAAATAAATATTTTTAAAAGTATATAAAAAAATATGATGAGGACGATATGTGTGAAAAATGTGATAAAGCAGTAGTACGTTTAGCTTACTATGATTCTGGAGGGTTTTTTTACCTGGCAGATGCGGAATTATTGTAAAGTTTTATATTATATATATCATTTATTGTTATATGATCAATCACTACTTAACTGTGGTTATAACAAGCAAGTCCTTTTAATTACATTTTTTTGGGGGTTTTCCTTTGTTTTTTTTAATATTCTGATTAAACTTTGTAACATTTAAACATCTGATTTCACTCATCAAAATATATATATTGGATTTTTCTTTATCTTTTACTTCTTGTTACGAGTGTCTGATGCAAAACAGGAAGACACCTTGACAGAGCAAGAGACAACGGACAAAATATAGTTTATTCCCCCGTTTAACGTCCTGCATCAGGTGGATACCTCTGTACTAGTCTGCTGACTCACACACACACACACACACACACACACACACACCGAAGTGATATATTGTATATATTAAAACACCCTATATTCCTATAATTTAATCACACTTTGAAGTATTTGTTTTGTGTTTAAATGTAATTTATTTTTAATTCATGTCTGTATATTATATTTTTATATTTAATTGGTTTATGATAATTGTCTTTGGAGAAACTCACCAATCCTGACCACGACAAACACCTCTTCCAGATAATCATATATATAATGAACACTGATCAGCAACAACATTAAAAGCACCACTATTAACACTAATACTGTGGAGCTCCCCCTCATGTCCCCAAAACAGCTGTGAGGTGGAGGCATGGACTCCACCAGATTCTGAAGGTGTCCTGTGGTATCTGGCACCAAGACGTTGGCAGCAGATCCTTTAAGTCCTGGAAGTTGGAGGTGGTGCCCCCACGGATCCGGCTTGTTGCTCCAGCACATCCCACAGATGCTCCGCCGGATCGGACCCTGACCCCACCCATCCACATGATGTAGAAGAAACGTGATTCATCAGACCTCCACCTTCTTCCATTGCTCCCTGGTCCAGTTGTGACGCTCCTGTGTCCATTGTAGGTGCTTTCAGGGGTGGACAGGGGTCAGCATGGACACTGTGAGCGCTCCCATACGCAGCAAGCTGCCATGCACTGTGTGTTCTACACCTTTCTATCATAGCACCGTTCACTATTTCACCACTTTGTGCTGCAGTAGTTCTTCTGTGGGATCCAACCAGACGGGCTGGACCTGGCTCCCCACAATGAGCCTTGAGCCCCATGACCCTGTCGCCGGTTCACCGGTCGTCCTTCCTCAGAGCACTTTTGGTTGGTAGTAACCACTGCATAGCGGGAACAGCCCACAAGAGCTGTGGTTGTGGAGATGCTCTGACCCAGTCGTCCAGCATCACAATGTGCTCCTTGTCAAAGTGGCTCAGATCCTTACGCTGCTTCAACATCAACTTCAACAACTGACTCTTCACTTGCTGCCTCAAATAATAATAATAATATACAAAAGTATATATTTCATAATAGCATATAACAGTATATATACATATATATATATATATACATATATATATATATATAACACTATATATAACACTATAACACTAAATAATAATAATATATAACAGTATATATATATATATAAAACAGTATATAATAATAATAATAATAATTATGATATATAACGGTATATATATAATAATAATATATAACAATAAATAATAATAATAATATATAACAGTATATATATAATAATAATATATAACAGTATATATATAATAATAATATATAACAGTATATATATAATAATAATATATAACAATATATATATATAACAATAATATATCCCACCACTTAAAAGGTGCCATTGGAACCACATGATCAACGTTATTCATTTTACCTGGCAGTGGTTTTAATGTTGTGGCTTTCTCAGTGTATATACTCATTTTGTGTGTCCCCACAAACAGGAGAGGGGCTGGAAAACTTCTGGAAAGTTCTTGTGGAAGGAAGGAACTGCTCTGTTCCCATTCCCAGCGAGAGGTTTGACCTGTCCAGCTGGTATGATGCTGACGACAGCAAGACGGGGAAGTCGCGCACCGCCAAGGCCGCGCTCGTCCGGGGGTGCGCTTTGTTGCTTAATTTTAGTTTTTTTGTTTTAAATCTTCATCGTTTTTATGATCTATAATAAAGGATAAATTAATCAGGATCCCCATTCAAAACTTGCCTTGTCCTTATGGCGGACCCCGCCACCAACCATGGAAACACAGCTGAGCACATACATTACTCCAATACTGTGAATATTTGTTTGTTATGAAATTTCAGCTAAATAATTAACAAAATGTAAAAAATTTGAATCCAAATAATCTTAAGGATGACCACTTTAATATCAAAATGTGTAAATTGTAAATGTGTGCATGTCTCCATAGAAGGTGCAGATAGCTGGAATATCAAAATGGAAGCTGACCTCACCCTTCCCCCCCCTGGTTTCTCCCGCAGGTTCAATGAGTTTGACCACAGGTTTTTCGGGATCAGCGACAGCGAGGCAGACCAGATGGACCCGCAGCAGAAGCAGCTGCTCCAGTGCGTGTACCGAGCCCTGGAGGATGCTGGGATACCCCTGGAGGAGGCCAGCGGCACCAGCACCGGAGTGTTCATTGGTGAGAAAATGTGGTGATGAATTGTGGGACTAGATATTGTCTGGGCATACGCTGGACATTGGACATACAGTATGTATTCAGACGCTTACATTAATGTTAAATAACACTGTAGATAATAACACAACACTATAATGGGAAACTGAGAAATTTTAAACTGTGTTTGTGAATCAATGTGTTTTGCCGCCATTCGTGTAATATATTTAAATAACAACATACACTCCATGTACTACACTCCATGTAGTAATGATTTATAATTTAAACCCAATATACCCATATCAATAAATTATCCTGTGCATAGAATCGTATTTTGTATATTCTGTATATTTTTTTTAATATTTGGCTATTTGTGGTCAGAGATGTAAACAGAGTTCTTATTGAGTCTTCTGACCACGGTGTTCTGGGACATGGTCTCCGGTGGTTCTTTCGCCTTTCTTCTTGTAAAGTATGCCTCTGCCTTGAGGGTTGATTCTGATTCTGGTTCTGGTTCTGGTTCCGACTCAGGTCTGATGAACAGGGATTTCGAGCAGTGTGCCGCCCACATGCACCCCGCCGTCATCAACCACTGGACGGGGACGGGCCTCGCCATGAGCATCGCAGCCAACCGCATCTCCTACACCTTCAACTTCACCGGACCGTCGCTGTGCATCGACTGTGCGTGCTCCTCGTCCCTGGTGGCGCTGCACCTCGCCTGCCAGGCCATCAGACAGGGTCAGTACGACTTAGAACCACTAAAAAAAGAGGGGAAAAAAATTAAATTCAGGTTGTCAGCGGAGTCTGCCAGAGAAATACTGGGCGGTTTACTTAAAAAAATAAGGAAAATTCAGCACTTTAACTTGTATTTCATTTTTAAAATAAAGAAAAATGCAGACACGGTTGCATTCAGCCATGTCTGTATATTATGGCAGAATGCATGCTCCCCATGTTCACATCAGTTTCCTCCGAGTGCTACCCCACCCCAAAAAGACACGTTAGGTTTGGATGCTCCGGCCGATGCCCCTGAGCAAGGCATCGGTCCAGATCTGGAGTTGGTCCCCGGGCTTCTCAACATTATTAGACAATTTTGGGAACGCCTGACCATCGTGATGGGTAACTGTTGACAAGCCTGGTTAATGCTTCACTCACTCACATACGTTCACCAACTGCTCCAACCACGGCCGCATGTCTGCATTTTCTTTCATCTTTTCATTTGCTTTTCTTTACACTGCCTCTTTACATATTTACTGAATATTTTTCATAACTCAAATATTTGCTCTATCTTATCAGGGGACTGTGAGATGGCGTTATGCGGCGGCGTCAACGCCATCTTTGAGCCCAGGATCTTTGTGTCCCTCAGCAAAGCCAAAATGATCTCACCCGAAGGAACCAGCAAACCTTTCTCCGGACGAGCCGACGGCTACGGCAGAGGAGAGGGATGCGGCGTCGTCCTGCTCAAGCCTCTGAAAAAGGTCAGGATATATATTAAACATTGTGAGATTATTGTGAGAAAGAAAGACCAGATTTCTGCAAATACAGTGAATGACCGTTTCTTAAAAAGTGCCAGCTAGCTTTTTCCATTTAATAGACCACTTCCTACCTCTTCCCCAAATCGAGTGCTCTCCTTTACAGCAGTGCATTTCTACACGGCCAAAAAAACAATTCAAGGTCATGTTAATACTTTTACAATAGTTTCTGATTTTAAAGTTAATCACATCAATCAATAAAGATGCTTTTGTATTGGTGATAGGCTATCATTTATATGTACTGTAGTTCCAATTGGTTCCGGAAATGATTTTTGGAACCGACTGTTGTTCTTACTAAAGCCCCTAATCTACATGGAATTCCTAACATTGCTGGATTAAAAATATCCGGAAAAGGCAGTAGTGTACTCATTCCCACATTGGCTTCCATTATGTAAAAGTTCCGTTTGGAGTCTGTTCCACATAGATGTCTGTTCCAGATACATAACATAATGCTCGCTCAAGAGGTGTCTGATATCACGTGAGACCAGGCAACAGAAGTGTTTATTTGACCGGCGCTTCACCCCCCCTTTCACTATTTGGATTCGCACAACCCCTACTTTGCCGAAATGTTACTGCTTCCATTCCCACATACTTCCCTTCACATTCCAACATTTTGCCGTAAATTATACTACTTAGAGAGTGGGGAAATTTACGGAACGACTTTTACGGAACATGGACACCGGCTCCCATTCCCACATGACACCAATACGCAATATTGACGGTAGATTTGCGGCTTTCAGTGCAAGTGGGAAAGGGGCTCAAGATAAATGCTTGTGCTTTAAGCTACAGCATAATAACAATGTGATTCAGTTCTTTAAAATGAAGGTATTTTGACTTTTAACTATTTTGATAAATGTAGAAAATAAATAAATCGTGAAACTATTATATTTTTAACAGGCTTTACAGGACCGTGACAATGTATGGGGTGTCATCAGCAAAACGGCAGTCAACCAAGATGGGCACTCGGTCACTCCTATCACGAAGCCCTCGATGAGTCAACAAGAGGAACTCCTGAGGAGGATCTACTCTGAGTCGGACATTGCCAACGTCCAGTACATCGAGGCGCATGGAACTGGAACTCCGGCTGGAGACCCGACGGAGGCAGGCAGCATCTCAAACATCATCGCCAAAGCCAGGCCCTCGGGGTCTGACACATTACGCATCGGCTCCGTGAAGAGCAACATCGGACACACAGAGTCTGCGGCTGGAGTGGCAGGACTCATTAAAATACTGCTCATGATGAAGCATGAAACCATCGTTCCTACAGTGTTCTATTCCGAAGACAGTGCCAGTGTAGATGCAAAGGCTCTGAATATCAAAGTTCCCTCTGAGGCAGAGAAGTGGAGGAACTCTGGGGAAAGGATAGCCGGAGTTAACAATTTCGGGTTTGGGGGAACAAATGCGCACGCTATTGTCAAACAACACAAACGGTCGCACTTGCCTCGAAACTGCGAGGGGAAATCAAGCAAGTTTTTTGTCATCTCAGCAAAGTCACTGAAATCTCTCAGCTTGATGCTAGAAGACACCATCAAACAGGTAGATGCTGACAACAGGGTTGACCTTGATTCTCTCGTGTTTACAGCCGCATGCAGAAGAAGCCACCTGAAGCATAAATACAGAAAGGCCTTTCTGGTGTCCTCTTTAGGTGATCTCAAAGATCAGCTCAAAGCGGCCTTGAGCAAAACTGTTGCACCTTCCTATTCAGATGCAAGGTTGGTGTTTGTCTTCTGTGGCAACGGCGTAACCTACCATGGCATGTGCAAGCAGCTCTTAAAACGAGAGCCTGTGTTCAGAGATAAAGTCAAAGAGATTGGGAAATATTTCCAAAGTTTCAGCACGTTAGACATATTGAACAGCCTTGAGAGTGAGATCGAAAGGAGTGACTTTGAAAAGCCAGATGTTGTGCAGCCCCTTCTCTTTGCCATTCAGGTCGGCATCACCACACTCCTCAAACACTGGGGTGTGAAGCCAGACGCCATCCTTGGACACTCTGTTGGCGAGGTTGCTGCTGCTCACTGTTCTGGCCTATTGTCTCTGGAGGATGCGATCAAGGTCATCTACTACCGCAGCGCTCTCCAATGTCGGGTCACTGGAGGGAAGATGCTGGTAATTAGTAACATGGCTGTGTCTGATGTAGTCAAGCTCCTCACTCCTTACAACAACAAGATTTGCATTGCTGCTTTCAACAGCCCCCAGTCCTGCACCCTGTCGGGGGATGCAGATGCAATAGCAAGACTTCACGATGAGCTTAAATTCTCAGCCAAGGGTCCGAATCTATTCCTCCGTGTACTGGATGTGCCTGCTGCCTACCACAGCCACATGATGGACCCAATTCTGTCCGACATCAGTGAGAGTATTGGATCATTAGGGGTGAATGATCGAGACACAGAGTTGTTTTCTACAGTGACAGGCAAGGAGGTTGAGGATCCAGATTTTATCACAGGAGAATACTGGGCAAGAAACATCCGCGAGCCAGTTTCTTTCGAGCAGGCATTGAGTGCAGCAACTAAAGGGAAGAAGAATGTAGTGTTTGTTGAGATTGGTCCAAGGAGGGCTTTGCAAAGAAACATCATGGAAACTCTGGGAAATAACACCCCTGTTTTGGCCTCTGTCCAGCCAGAGAAAGATCATGAAACAATGCTTGCTGTGGTATCAAAGCTTTTTGAAGCGGGGGTTCACGTAGATTGGAAGCAGTACTACGAAGGGTGCCAGATGAACCCATTGCCTTTTCCGAGGTACCAGTTTGATTGCTCTGAGAGAGATGTAATCATTGGGGCATCACAGAAAAACACAGCAAGTAGTCACCCCATCCTCTCTCAAACTGGCAGTGAAAGCAATGTTTTCACTTGTGATCTATTAGCTGACTCATCCTTCTACCTTAAAGAGCATAAGCACAATGGCATTCCCATCATCCCGGGTGCTTTCTATGCTGAGTTGGGTTTGGCTGCTTTCATGGCGAGTGCCAATCCAAGAGTTCCTCTTAATTCACTTCAGCTCAGCGTCAACTTTCAAAGCCCATTTGTTCTAACCCAGAATGCACCAGAGATGAAAGTGCAACTAGAACAAACTGGGAATGAAGCAGGTTTCAAAGTGTTCTCTTCATCAGCAGTCTATGCATCAGGCACAGTAGGTGCCAAGCAGAGGAAATTAAACAAGCAGCCATGCATTTCCTTAAGCTCCATCTACAAAAGAGGCAAATCTGTCATAAATTCTGAAGAATTCTACAGAAAACTTTCTGAGGTTGGTTTTCAGTATGGGGATGTCTTCCAAAATAAAGGTGATGTGCATTACTACCAAGAGCTGATGGAGGCTTTCTCACTTGTCACAGTTCCAGAAGAATTGCGGTCTCAGTTGCATGACTATCACATTCATCCAGTTATACTTGATTTCCTGATGCAGCTTCTCACAGTTACCGTGGCACATGCATTTGCTGGCAGACCAGGATTTCCTGCCAAAATAGGCAAACTTACAGTTTTCGAACCCCTCCAACACGAGATGGTTGTCTATCTAAGAACAGTGGCTGTTGGTACTGATCACTTTGAAGTGTGTGGCTGCTTCACCGATAAAGAGGGCGGTGTGTTGGCTGAGCTTCAGCATGTGATGATCAAATTCCTTGGCAGTGCTTCCCGTGTGGTTGAGGAGTACTTTTACCACAATGACTACAATGTCATCTCTGAGGAAATCACAGTCTCCAACCCTCCAAGGGCTCTGGTCTTCTGTGACCATTTAGGAATATCCACAGCCATGAAAAAATATCTTGACGACACATCTATCTACATTTCCACCACACATGCAAAGGATCTCGTGATCTATGGATTCCCAACTCTGTTGGCGAAACTAAACATCAAAGATATTGCGAAAAACTTTGATGAAGTCTTGTTTCTTTGGGGTAAAGAAGACCTGACAACATTGGCAGCAGATGATGTCCTGCAGAATCTGGTGAGCTGCTGTGAAATGTACCGCCAAATAGTCCTTGAACTAAAGGTTTTAAATTATCCAAACTCAATCAGAGCGGTAACCTACCACTCAGCTGAGATCACGGTGGACCGTGTGAGTGCAGGCTTTTCTCTCTCTGGCATGACAAGATCACTTTCTGCAGAGTTACCAAACCTTAACTTTCAGCTGATTGATATAAGTTCTACCTCTGGGGAGGACATTGCAGCTCTGTCTCAGGTGTTAAAATCATGTCCTTGTAGTCGTTACCCAGAATTGGTCATAGAAGATGGCTTGATTTTGAAGCCCTCAATTGTGCGCACTCCTACTCAAATGATTGAGAGTTCGGAGGGGAAATTCGGCCCATCATGGTCCGAGCCTTGCATCCTTCACACGGATGATGCATATGAAGTAACTAAGCTACGTGCCATTCCCTACGATGTGGAGGAGCAGCCAATCAGTGAGACATCAGTGGAAATTCAACTCAGTAAGATATGTGTTCATTCCTCTGATTATTTTCCAGTCAGCGATTCACATTTCAAATTTGGCCAGACAATCTACTGGAACGAGCACACATCTCAGAACCACAAGCTACTTGCTCTGGATTTCAGTGGTATTGTAACAGCTGTTGGGAAGAATGTAAAAAAACGGGAAGTTGGCGATCATGTTGTTTGCTGTTACCCTGTTGTTGCGGCCACCAAGGTTGTAGTACCAGAGGAAGTGTGCTATAGCACAAACAGGTTCCCATTCCTCAAGGAGACACCCTGTGTTTCATACTTTGTGCTTGCTTGGGAGATCCTGCACAGAGCCTTGCCCAAAGCCAAACATCATCTTGGGATCATATCCGTTGTCTCAGATTCGGCCCTAATGAAAGTCTTGGCCCACACCTCTTACAAATCAGGCTGGAAAGTCATTGTAGAGCCACAGTGCAATGGACGTTTCGTAGCTGTTAACCAGGTGGAAGCGTTTGTCATTCTGCCTCCATTTGACGAGTCTGTGATCATTAAATGTGGCAACATTCCCGGGGTACGAAATATTGTCATCATCACCAAATCTCAATCTCAGTGTTTGCTTGCTCAAGAAGCCTTTCAAAGTGTCAAGGACAGTGTTCACACGCAAATTTTACAAATATCAGCAGTTCTGCAAAGGGGATCTCTGACTGCACAAAGGCCACACATTTATCGTTGGCTGAAGGCCATGAATTTGAACAGGAAGTCATTTGCTCTTGAGAGTTTCACCTTTCAGCAAGAGGCTTTCAAAAATAACATTGTCCCTCCCACAAAGGCAGTAGGATCATACTTCAACGTAGGGGCCCTACCTGTTGTGACCTTAGGCCTGAATGGCAAAGATCTCAATAGTGCACTGTCTGAGATTCCAGTTCTGCCTACAAAAAAAGAGCTTTTCAGGAAGAGCGCTGTGTACATTGTGACGGGCGGCCTATCTGGCCTGGGCTTTGAAACAGTCAAGTTCATCTCCCAAAGAGGAGGAGGACACGTTGTTATATTTTCCAGGAGCAAACCCAAGCCAGAGATGCAGAGAGCGATACACAGTGTTGAGAAACAGCATGAGGTATGCATCACTACCATGGAGTGTGACGTGTCTGTAACAGAACATGTGCAAAAGTCTGTCAGTGCTATTTGCCAGAGATTTCCCAGCTGTCCAATCAAAGGAGTGTTTCACAGTGCAGTGGTCCTTCATGATGGGCTCATTGAAACTCTGGATAGATCTCTCTTTGAAAAGGTTCTCAAGCCTAAAGTGATGGGTGTTCTGAATCTGCACCATGCAACACTTGGCTGCCAGTTGGATTACTTTGTGTGCTACTCCTCCATCTCTGCTTTTCTGGGGAATGCGTCACAAACAAACTATGCAGCAGCCAACACTTTCCTGGACACATTCTGTCAGTACAGACGCAAGCACGGACTCCCCGGTCAGTCCATCAACTGGGGGGCGATGAACCTTGGCCTCCTTTTGAACAAAGAGCACTTTCAAAGATTTCTGGAGGCCAAGGGGATAATGGTGATGGAGGTGACTGAGGTGCACAAGAGTTTGGAACAGTGTCTCATTCTCAACAGACCTCAGCAAGCGGTGTGTCGGTTTCACTTCAAAAACATCCGCTCCAACATCCTGTCACAAAACAATGCCTTGACCATGCGCTTGGCTGCGCTGTTAGAGGAAGTGTTCCAAAAATCCAATGAGGTGGATTCACTGACGCCATTAGAAGCATCCTCGCCAAACGATTATGTCAAGTCTCTTCTCTGCAACACTATGGGCCTCGACAAGAGTGAGTTGAGTGACAACTTGTCTCTTTCTTCTCTGGGCATCGACTCCATGCAGGCCATGACTCTGCAGAACCTCATCTTTCAGGAGCGAGGTGTGAACGTGCCTCTGGTCAAACTGTTGGACCCCAATGCGACCATTTCAACCCTGGTAGTCATCCTGAATGAGGGTGCTGATGATCAAAACTCCATAGAAATGGAGTCTGCTTCCACGAGACTGTAGAACTGTCAAACACACCTTTTATGCACATGCAATACACAGCAGTTTAATTATTCCCAGATCTTCATGCCACTAATCCTAGTCTGGGTTGCGGAGGCAACAGGCTTAACAGGGTGGCCCAGACGTCCTTTTCCCAAGCAACTTCCTCCAGCACATCCTTGGGAATTCCGAGGCTTTACCATGCCAGCTGGGAGATATAATCCTTCCACTGGCTTCTGGGTCGGCCCCCGGGTCTCCTACCTTTTTGTTGTGCTCAACTGGCTCCTCTCAATGCGGCGGAGCAATGGTTATACTCTCAGGTCCATCCGTATCGCTTAGTTACTCACCCGATCACTATGACTGAGCCCAGCCACTCTGTGGGAGAACCTCAGGGAACCACAAGGCACATCCCTACCGAAACACAACACCCGGGGACAGATTTGACTTGTCGCTGAGGATATTAACACAACTCTTACTCCGGTCATATAGGGACTGAATGGCACACAGCAGGGGCCCCAGTATCCCATACGCCCATAGTACCTCCCAGAGAACCCTTCAGGGCACACGGTAAAAGGCTTTTTCCAAGTCTACAAAACATATAGATTGTAGATTGGTCTGGCGAATTCCAAAATCAGCATTGTTCCGCCTGAATCTAAGGTTCAACTATCGGCCAAATTCTCCTTTCCAGTACCCTGGCATAGGCTTTCCGAGGGAGGCACACAACAGTCAGAGTACTCCTCCCTGTGACCCGAATTCACATTGAGGCCACCCACTCATTCACTGGAACAAACTCCAAGCAAGTGACTCCGAGCTGGCTGGTGAGTATCCCCACCCCTGCCCAGCGCCTCTCCCCCTGCGTGACTCCAGAGTGGGAGCGAGTCCAAACCTGATAGAGAAGTTTGGTTCCAGAGCCAGTGCTGTGCGTAGAGGTGAGTCTGATGATGTCCAGTCGGTACCTCCCAAACCCGTGCTCCTTCCCCACCAGAGAGGTGAAGCTCCATGTGCCAAATGCCATTTTCCATTGCCCAGGTCCAGCATGCCTAGCCCCACTCTGCCTCTGCCTGCTACCCACTAGCATTGCACCGGCCCCTGATGATTTGCCTTGGGGGGTGGGCCCACAAGGCAGCGGCTGCCTGTTACTTTTTCGGGCTAAACCCAACCTGGTTTCATATGCCACACGGTCACCAGGCACTTGCCTGCAAGCTCCACAGCCAGGCCTGGCTCCAGGGGTTGGCCTCAGTCTCTATAGCCTGGGTGAAGTTCTTTCAGCCATTTTTAGTTGTTGTCTCATCAGATTGTGAGAATCGTTATTTGTCTGGCCCCTCACCTAAATCCAATCTGTCATGGGTGGCCCTTACCAGGCACTGAAACCCCAGACAGCATAGCTCCAAGGTTCATTGGGGCACACAAACCCCTCCACCACACTAAGGTTCCGATTCCCAGAAGGGGATTCTTCACATATTCTATTCTGAAACTATTCTAAACTGCCTGACTATATTTTTTTGTGAATTCAAAAACAAAATAATAATATGAACAGTATATTCTGACACAAAATACACAAAATATGTGTATTTTGCATTTGGACTGATTTTATGAGATGTTTGGTTATGAAATGAATGATGCATAATAATTCCATCAGGGGCAGCTGTTTTGCTGTCATTTTAAAATGTTTGTTTAATATTTGATTGAAGGGAACTATGGGTATATGACTTTGTCTTTAATTTAATTAAATATATACAGTCATTTGATACTACCAATAAAATGTCGCTTTGGACAAAAGCATCGGATAAACAACGTAATTTAATGTAAAATAAATATTTATAGAAATGCATGAGAGTCACTTTGTTGGCAGAGAAGTTAATAATTCAATCCCTTTTATTATTTTGATTTGAAAGCGTGTTTTACATAGTTTGTCATTGTTCATCATATCAGTTGCCTATCTAATACTGTATATATACAGTATATTTTTTTTAAATACTTAATTTACATTTGAATTAATTGTATAATGACAATGTTTTTTGGAATAATGGGAAGCTTTAAAAAGTTTGTGTCGCTGATACGTGTATTAAAGCTTCCATCTGAAATTTTGACCAAAAGTGGGCAGGTCTTATTTTCTTGTGTGCTTGTTCCCTGTTCATCTCCTTCAGGTCATATTTAGAATTTATTCCCAATTAACACGACAATGTGTGATTGATAATGAGATTTATTTGATGATGGTAATAGAACACAACATCTCATTAACTCTTACGTTGTCTCCAATAAACAATATGATGTCTGATTACAGAGAAGCAGCAGACAAGGACAATAATATGTATTTTATTTCATTAATTGGATATACATTGATAATTCTAATGAGGTGCCCTCAGTTGTTGGTATTAAGGATATATTTATTATTAAATAATTAATGAATGAATATAGTTTTCTTGGGGTTTTTTTATTCCATTTATTACTTATCCCTTGACACATTTTTGTCCAATTTCCCCCCGCTTAAATGTCAATTGTTCCTCATAATTTTCCATCAAAGGAATAAATAAATGTAAAATAAAAAAGCATCAACAGTAAGAGCTATTGAATATTCTTTCCTTCTTTTAACCTTCTTAAAAAGTATCTTAAAGGTCTTAAAGTATCTTAAATCACAGGTTTCTCCTCTATACCTTGTGGGTCCCAGGATGGATCTCAGCAAAAGTCAAAGATTGTGGGAAGACTAAGATGTGTTAATAACATGGTAAATGATCTGAAAACGGTTTTATTCTGCAATAACATCAATTACCTCCAATTAGATATCTCCGGATCTTGTTTCTCATAAAAGTAATGAGAACTTGAGATGACATATGCATCAATGGACCTACAGTAGTCCTAGGTAAGACGTCACTCGGTCATTGATGTTTAATCAAACTAGGCCATTAAAAAATTATTTTTACATATTTATTGCATTCTTTCTTGCCACTGACTTTTTTGGAGAATAATACTGTTAGAAATTACATTACTTTTGAAAGGACAAAAGGGAAATAAATGGAGGATAAGTATTTGATGGAATTTTCAGCAACAATTGATGAATAACATGACTATCAAACTTTAATCTCAATAACTACATATCATTCTAGTTTACCATTAAAATATAACATATTGACATTGTACACAGGCAGATTATGAGAAATTCACAGCTAAATTGCACACCTAAGTCATTATATCTCTGCAGTTTTAAGATTTCACTATTTATGAGGCAATAAAGTGACCGTAATTACTAAGATTAGTACACATTTTCTTGCAAATGCTTTATTTCCAAACCATTCCACACAACCAAAAATCAATGAATCAGTCTTCCAATGAGATGAGTAATAATAAATTAATAAAACGACAAAAAAATGTAAACAAAAAAAAAGAATAATAATAATTAGGTAGAAAAAATATTGTCTTGAAGGAACACAAAAAAGTGTACAAATGATTACATTCTACAAATAATGAAAAATGTCTGGAAATTCGCAGATAATCTGAAGATCTTCTTTCAAATGAATGAATGAAATACTAAATTAGTGTATTTAAATTAAGTGTCAGAAATCTTTCCTAGTCACTATCACTTACAATGGTCACCAGTGTGGCCAGCGTGCAGTTGGGGTCGAGTATTCTCACCAGGGGAACGTTCACACCGATCTCCTGGAAAATTTGGTTCTGTAGCGTCATCGCCAACATGGAGTCGATGCCCAGCTGGCAGAGCGCCATGTCCTCGTCCAACTCGTCCATGCTTACACTGCCTACACTGCTGAGCACCGCCTTTACATTGTCACGTACGGAGGAGGACAAAAATTGGACCCTTGGCTCCACAAATGTCACCTCCGGCGGTTCCATCTCCAGCAGAGCCGTCAGCCGCTCTCTCAGAGCAGCGTTCTGGGAAAGGACGTGTCGGCTGAGATTTCTGAAGTTGAACTTGCAGACGACTTGCTGAGGGTTGTTCACCCTTAGACACTTTTCCAGAGCCGTGTGAACCTCATAAACATCCATTACCATCATCCCTTTTGTCTCCAGGAACCTCTGGAAGTGATCTTTGTTCAGTAGAAGACCAAGATTCAAAGGCCCCCAGTTGATGGACTGTGCAGCTAGTCCAAGGTTTCTCCGATAGTGACAGAACGTGTCCAGGAAAGAATTGGCCGCTGCATAGTTACATTGGGATGCGTTCCCGATGAAGGCAGAAACAGAAGAGTAGCACACAAAGTAGTCCAGCTTGTTGTGCAGTGTTGCATAGTGAAGACTGAGAACTCCATTCACTTTGGGGCGGAACACCTTCTCAAAGAGAGAGCGATCGAGGCTTTGGATCAGCGCATCGTGTAAAACCGCAGCGCTGTGAAAAACTCCTTTGATAGGACAAGTGGGGAACCTTTGTGCGATCTTAGAGAACGCTTCGACTACCTGTCCCGAAACGGAGACATCACACTGGACAGGCATTATCGTCACGCCACTTCTATTCTGAAGTGTTTCCATCTCAGTCAGAAGTTCCGATGTCAGAACTCTCCGCGATAGTGTTGCAATGCAACCCCCGCCGTGATGCGCAATGAACTTGACCGTCTCCAGTCCCAATCCAGAGAGTCCCCCAGTCACAACATAGACACAGTTCGGCTCAAAGAGTTTCTTTGGCCTCATCAGAAAAGGGACATCCGACAATGGACAATCAGATGGTGCATGGTCCAAAACCAATTGCTGCACGGTCTCGGTGGTAAAGTAGGATGCAAGATCTTTTGTTGTATGAGCGCTTGTGCCTGGGAACTGAAACGTGCTCCTTTTGAGAGAGACAGTATCCAAGCCTAATAATATCAGCCAGTGGAAAATCTTTCTGTTCTGTGCTTTGAGATTGGATCTCTGCAACACCTGGGACACACAGAGTTTGTGTATATGCGTGTGTTCATCCTCCCATGCCAAAAGATTTGCTTCTCGCATGGACATTTTATTGTTACACACAAAAATGGCATGCCTCTCCAAATCACTGATTTTACTTAAACTGCATGATGACTGATTAAAGGGGGGCAGGAAAACAAATGCGTTGCAATGATCAAGCTCGAGGAGTTCACTTCTGAAGTATGGTTGAGAGATGACACGCCACCCTGACCTGTTAGCAGTCAAAGCTAAAACCTTCAGCAAACCAGAACCTGGACTAGAGGAGATAAGTGCCAACCTCCTCTGTTGTTTTACATGACGCAGCGTCCTCTGCAGGATCTCCCATGCCAGAATAAAGTACGACACACAGGGAGTCTCTCTTAGAAAAGCGATTCTCTTTGTGTCGTAGCACACTGCCGCAGGGATAACAACCTTTGAAGTGGCAGCCACGGGATAACAAGAAGCAACATGATCTCCCACTTTCAGCTTTTGGACACGTTTGCCCACGGCTGTAACGAGGCCGCTAAAATCTAAAGCCAGAAGCTCGTGACACTGAGAGGTGCGCTTTTGCCAATAAAATGTCTCGCCAAAGGTCAAATGTGAAGTGCTTACAGGAAAGTAATCAGATGAATGTACACATACATTTGTGAGCTGGACCTCAACAGACTTCTCTTGAACAGAATGTATGTCTTCGATGCTGGGCGTGGCAGAGACATTTACTATTCTATGTGGATCAGTTGTTTGGAGGACAAAGTCCCTCGTATACATGTAGTCCAAGCCAGCCTCACATGACGGAGAGTCATTCATAGGCGTTCTTGATATCCTTGTCGATGACGCATGACCTTGGCAGATCATGACATCTTGTTCTTTGCAGGTGTTCATCACGTGAACCAGAGTTTGAATATCTTCGCTGGTCACTGAGGCGAGGTCTATCAGCTGGAAGGAGAGACCTGACACCTCCGCTGCACAAGCCCGGATCATACCAGACAGTACGAAACCGGGACTGACATGGTCCACAGTCCTCTCAGAGGACCTATAGGTAATGACCCGAACTATGCAAGAGCGATTGCTCTCTTTTAAGGTGAGAACAATCTGTCGAAAAAGCTCACAACAACCGGACATGGATTGTGATAATTTCTCAGGTGACAGGTGACTAAAATCCTCGACACCCCAAATAAATAGAACATTCTCTAAATCTTTGTCAGTGCAAAGTGAGCAAAGTATTAAGTCTCGGAGTTGGTTTGATAACCATTTGTCTCTGTTCATAATAAAGGTTGATTCCTGGTGTACATATGGTCTAAGAGCTTTAGCAATTCCTAGTTTGTCTTCGAAAATCACAGCCTTTATTTTGCCCTTTAAATTAATGTCATCTGTGATTGAGATAATTTCATTGTGAAAGAACAGGGACATGGAAGTAGATGAGCAATTGCCCAAAAACGAGATCCTCACATCCATAAGTTCCACCAAAATGTTGCCATGTTTGTCAGAAAAGCAACCGCAAACATCAAGGAAGTCTGATGTCTCTTGGGTTGCTCTCAAATAAACAACCATTTCCTGTTGTAATGGGCCTGAAACTGCGACACAACCAATCGCTGAGGGGAAACCCCGCCGAGGTGTTTGGCCTCTAACTGCCACCACAGCCGACACTTGGAGGAAATAATCCAACACCACTGGATGCAGAAAATACTCATGGAGCTGTTTCTGAATTTTACCAGGGACTTGAATGACAGTTACAGCTTCTTTGAATTCAATTCCAACCCGCACATCACCAAGTTGCTTGAAGACGGAGCCGTATTCAAATCCTGCTTGAGAAAGAATTGAGTAGATCTCCTTTCTGTCAATAACTAATCCACATCTTTGCATGATCATTGTAAGGCAAATAGTTGGCTCTTCCAGTAACGACTGTCCGTTAGTACGACGATATGTGCCAGATGCATGTGTTGCTGAAGAAGACTGGATCTGAAATGTACCGCCAGTCTCTGCATGCTCCACTGTTACTTTCATTTCATGAGTGTTTGAGCTGAGTGCCAGCAGACTATGAAAAGTTACAGCCAGATGGAGTTTGGAAAGGGGCACCTTTGGCGTTACACTCACCATTATTAAAGCAAATGCTAGCTCAACATAAAATGCCCCTGGCATGACCGCCATACCGTTATTCTTATGCTCCGAAAGATAAGGTATAGTCTCCACTGAGAGATTGCAACTGTGCTGGTTATTGTCCTGCTTTGTTTTGCAGATAAGCGGATGGTGGGAGGAACAAGTCAATTCATTTCCTGTCCTTACAGCTTCAAAGTACACCACTTTCTTTGAGTTTTCAAACTGGTAAATTGGAAAGCCTGTGGGCAAGGTCTCAGTGCCACTAAAAAAGCGATGCCAGTCTACATTGATTCCCAGTTCGAACAGTTTTGCCACTGTCGACAGAATCGTCTCACAATCCTTCTCCGGCTGAACTGACGACAGAACAGTGGCATCATTTCCTA
The DNA here is from genome assembly GCF_960531495.2 of Zeus faber. Lineage (NCBI taxonomy): Eukaryota > Metazoa > Chordata > Actinopteri > Zeiformes > Zeidae > Zeus > Zeus faber. Next base: position 5,383,273 of record NC_137206.1, on the reverse strand, counting down.
AAGTCTCATGGATGTTCCGCTGAAGAACCCTCCGAGGTCCAATCTCTACAAAGACCAAAGTCTTTCTTGACTGGGTGTCCTTGGCTACAGCTCTCAGTGCTTGTTCAAATGAAACAAGCTCCCTTATATTCCTTGCCCAGTATCTGCCTGTGCTGAAGTCACCGTTTGAATACCTGCCTCCAGTGACTGTTGAGTAAAGCTCACACTCCATATTACAGACAGCCAGCGAGCCGATTTTCTTCTCGATGCCACCCACAATGGGATCCATCACGTGGCTATGGTATGCAGCCGCAACATCCAGAACATGGAGGAAGAGGTTTTTTTCTGTTAGCGTGGTTTTTAGTCTCTGGTGGAGTGAGTCAATGGAATCTGCATCACCAGACAGAGTGCAGAAGAAGGGACTGTTGAAGGCTGCGACGCAAATTTTCCCAGAGAAGATGGGGAGAATTTGCAAGACCTTGGGAACAGCGACATTACTGACAACCAGCATCTTCCCTCCTGTGACTTTGCACTGGAGAGTGCTACGGTGGTGCATGACTTTCACTGCATCCTCCAGAGACAACAAACCTGAACAGTGAGCAGCAGCGACCTCACCAACAGAGTGTCCAAGAACTACATCAGGTTTGATTCCCCAGTGTTTGAGGAGTGCGGCGATGCCAACCTGAATGGCAAACAGCAGAGGCTGGACCACATCTGGCTTCATGAAATCCTCATTGTCATAGCCACTGATGATCTTTTGCACGATGCTGGTGCTTTTGAAGCTCTGGAAGAGATTTTCCACTTCTATGACCTTGTCGCGGAAGACTGGCACCTCTCTCAGAAGCTGTTGACACATCCCCTTGTATGTAACCCCGTTACCACAAAACACAAAGACCACTTGTAAGTCGGACTTGGTTGAGCCAGTCTTCTGATTCAGTGTCGATGCAAGTCGATGGCCTAAATCAGAGATGGAGGACGCAAGGAAGACCTTTCTGTATTTGTGTTTATGATGGCTTCTCCTACAGGCTGATGTATATGCCAGTGCATGTATGTCAACTGTTTTATCTCTGCAAAGTCTCTGGTAAGTGTCTCTGATGGAGTGAATGAATGATTTCTCAGAGGCCGCAGAAATCACAAAGGGCTTCTGAAAGCCACCATTTGTTAAAATTACATTTGTAGTCTGTAGCCTGTATTGTTTAACAATTGCATGCGCGTTAGTGCCCCCGAATCCAAAACTGTTGATCCCCGCTACCCTCACTGGTGACCTGTTTGACTCCCATTTTTCAGCTTCAGTGGGTATTTTTATATTGAGGGATTTTGCATCTACACTGGCACTGTCTTCGGAGTAGAACACTGTAGGAACGATGGTTTCATGCTTCATCATGAGCAGTATCTTAATGAGTGCTGCCACTCCAGCCGCAGACTCTGTGTGTCCGATGTTGCTCTTCACGGAGCCGATGCGCAGTGTCCCACAATGCGAGGGCCTGGCTTTGGCGATGACGTTTGAGATGCTACCTGCCTCCGTTGGATCGCCAGCCGGAGTTCCAGTCCCATGCGCCTCGATGTACTGGACATTCGCAAGGTCTGACTCAGAGTAGACCCTCCTCAGAAGTTCCTCTTGTTGACTCATCGAGGGTTTAGTCATAGGAGTGACTGAGCGGCCATCTTGGTTCACTGCCGTCTTGCTGATGACACCCCAAATGTTGTTGAAGTCTCTTATAGCCTTAGTACAGAAAGTGTCAATATGATGATATAATTCAAGTTATACTTGCGTTAATTACTTTGCATAGTTTGCTATACCCAGAGAGGAAAATATCTCTTTAATACACTTACATTTTTAAGTGGCTTTAGCAGCACTATTCCACAACCCTCTCCTCTGCCGTAGCCATCTGCTCCTTTGGAAAAAGGTCTACTGGTCCCATCAGCCGAGATCATCTTTGCCTTGCTGAGAGCGACAAAGATTCGTGGCTCTATGATACAGCTGACGCCCCCACACAGAGCCATGTCGCAGTCTCCTGGTTGAGGACGAGCCAACATAATGAACAAATGAAAAATAAGGGTTTGAATCAAGTTCACTGGGTACTGCAGTTTAATGTAGTATTTCACAAGGAGAGAGAACTGAAACGAATGCAATACTTTGCTTCATAGCCTGACATGCTGAATGCAGAGCCACCAGGGACGAGGAACAGGCGCTGTCGATGGTGAACGAAGGCCCGGTCAAATTAAAGGTGAAGGATATTCTGTTGGCGGCGATGCTCATGGCGGTCCCGGTGGCGCTGTAGTGGGAAATGGTGCTGGAATTGTTGTTAAGGAGGGTCTCAAAGTCCCTGTTCATGAGGCCTGCAACGGCAGACATACGCAGGAACAAATTTTGATATGCATTATTACATTGTTTGAGCAACATCTCCTTGGGTTATCAGTGAACTATAATGACCTATATGTTTACCTATATACACTCCAGTTCTGCTTCCATTCATTGTCTCCATTGATATTCCGGCATCTTCTAAAGCTCTGTAAGAACACTGCAGCAGGAGCTTCTGCTGAGGGTCCATGCAGTCAGCCTCGGCTTCGCTGATGCCGAAAAACTTGTGATCAAACTCATTAAACCTAGAGAAGAAAAGGTTGTGGTGTCCTTCACACATTATAAAATATCACTGGGAATTTTTACTGATTGAAAAAAAAAAACAGGATATCAAACTTACATCATATCCAGTTAATTGGACCATACAGATAAGTCAAAACAATAGAGTGAATATCCATTACTTTGTTTATAAAGAAGCAAAATCTCATCCTTTACCCTTCTATCAGAGCCCCTCTGGCCGTCTGTGTCTTTCCAGGTTTGATGGCATCGGGATCGAACCAGTGAGCGATGTCAAACCTCTCCTTTGGAAGATCAACCGTACAATTCTTCCCCTCCAATAAGGTTCTCCAGAAATGTTCCAAACCTTCGCCTTAAGATATATATATACACATAAACACAAATATATATACAAATATAAACATATATGCAGTATATATACATATATAGATGAATACACATACACACACACATATATATATATATATATATATATATATATATATATATATATATATATATACACATATACAGTGTATATACATATATAGAATTGAGATATATAGATATATACACACACACACACACACACACACACAGACAGACAGACAGACAGACAGACAGACAGACAGACAGACACACTACTCACAAAAAGTTAGGGATATTTGGCTTTCGGGTGAAATTTATGGAAAATGTAAAAAGTTCACACTACAGTGATATGATACCATGAAAGTAGGGCATTTAAGTAGAAGCATGCAATGGTGATTTCCTCATGTCAAACAATTTATTGAAACAAAAGCCAACAACAGTGGTGGGTTTACCACAACAACAAATGTCAATGTCTCAATAACTTGTCATGTGCCCTTGAGCATCAATTACAGCTTGACAACCATGTCTCATGCTGTTCACAAGTGATTTCTGCTAAAAGTGAATCGACTTTCATCAGAGAACAGCACTGAGGCCACTGGTCCCTCGTCCAGCGTAAATGCTCCCTGGCATGATGCCTGTGCCTGGTGGTGTGGTCAGGTATCCTTGCAGGTCGTCTAGCACGCAGACCACGCTGATGGAAACAGTTTTGAATGGTCTGACGTGACACTTGGGTGCCTCTCACCTCCCTTAAATGTGCCTGGAGTTGAGTGGCATCATCATCCGGTTCCACAGGGCACTGTTCACAATGAAGCGCTCATCAGTGTGGGATGTGGCCAAAGGACGTCCACTTCTATGCCTTTCTGTGACTCTTCCAGTCTCTGTATCTCTGTTGCAACCTGCTGATGACACTGTGACGCTCTAAGCTCAGTGGCCACTTCCCTCTGACAACATCCTGTTTGAAGCCTCGTAATGGCGAGGTGCTGTTGATCAGTTGTTAGGTGTCGTCTTGGTCTCATGATGTCAAAATGTGAACAGCATGACGAAGAGGACTGTTTAAATACCAATTCTAATTGAACCAGGAAGTTTATTGGTCAATTCCTGGATCAAACACCTGTTAATTTTGCCGTTCAGCTCCTTGTTAGAGAACAGCAAGTTGGTCAAAAAGTACTGAAACACCGAACAGTTGGACATGTGCATTCAAAGGTTTAGAGAAGGTCAAATTAAGTTAACCTGTAAAGGTCATAGTGCATTTTAGGTTCATCCTGAAATTTGACCCGAAAGCCGAATATCCCTAACTTTTTGTGAGTAGTGTATATACGTACAAACAAACGTATATTCAGTATCTCTCGTCTAAACTATATAATATACTATATAGACATTGTATAAACACTGTATATATGTATACTGTATATACTGACTATATACAGTACATATTTTTTAATATATTAATGTAAATATATGAATGTTTTAACCAACTTGAGACTGGATACAACTAATATGTTACAAAAAGCAAATTGGATGCTAAAACATTATACTGTAGGTTAGACAGCACTGTAGTTATAACATCAATTATGATGGATTATGAATGTTAAAAAAACCATTTTGTCATTTTAGAGTTTATAACAGCACTATACTGTGAATTCAGCCTTTTGGGTATTTGCGTAGTAGACTATTATTTGCAATACAAATCAAAATCTATTGGCTGCATAAAAAACACAACCTACAGCCACATAGATTTTAAATTTGTTTGCACAAATATTGGTGTAATTATAGTAGAATCACTCATTCTGGATAGAAAGATTCGCTCACCTCCAGGGAAGTTGCACCCAATCCCAACAACAGCTATGTCTTCATCTGGATCCTCCATCTCTGGTTTGGTTGTTTTTCATCCAAATAGTGGAATGGACCCAAATAATGCTAATTTTCTCCTGGAAACTCAGTACTCAGTAGCTGGAGACTCCTCCAACCCCAACTACTGAAGCTCTACCTCACAGAGTGTTTATAGGCTCCCAGTCAGTCCTGTGTATACTGGTCTACTATTCCGAGTCAGACAACCATGTAGGTAACCAGATACATTAAGTGTTGGTTTTGGGCTTTTTGTGTCAAATCAGCAGTAATTGGGGGTTTGTTCTGTTTTGGGAGATAATGAGTGGGCAGGAGGAACATTGATCATTATACTCTTATATAATATATACTAATAGATGGCCATTAAAATGAAGTGTTTGTTGTAATGCCTCCCAGGCATTTGTAAAACAGGATTCTGAAACTTCACAACTTGAAATACACATTTTAAAGTGGAGTAATACACAATTATTAGATTATATAAACTTGTAAAACAATTGGCAATCCTGGAAAAATACAATGACAATGTCGAAAAGTGCCGTCTCTGAATTTACATTCTGAGTTAGAAATCAACATTTTGCGTATTGGGAATACATTACGTTTGTTTGAGTGCTTGTTATACAACGTCAAATCATAACAAAACAATTATTAGAATTCAAAATTAAAAAATGGCATGTTTTTAACAAATTTTATTGAACTTGGACAAGGGCTGTTTCACATGACCCGAAACCAGAGCACGAATCTGAAGTTTTCACACACTTACAGTACATACATCCCTCAGTTTTGGATTATAGCCCGATTTAATACTTGAACATGATGGCCGAGCGCTAACTAACTAAAGGGGAAAAGGTGACATAATTTGGGCACTTAAATAAATAAAAAAGAAAACGATAGATGCTGCTGAATAGCATCGGAGGAATAAAAATGTGTGAATGTATTTCCTTCATGAGAATTATGGTTCTAGGGTGGTTTCCTCAGCAAATGTGAAATAAATAGACAAAATGTTTCCCATTCACTGTAGATCAACTTAAAAAAAAAAAAAAAAGAAAATACATAATCCCACTGATCTGTTTCCAACCCACGTCACAAATGAATGAGTTCTTTATGATAACTCAAGGGTTAATCCATGAAATAAAAGTGTGTTTGTGGTCTATAAAATTGGCATCAAGAAGCGAAGCACGATGACAAAACACACACGGTGTCAATGAAAAAAACGGTGTAAGGATCAAGATTTTATATCAGTGTCTCTTTTATCTTTCGAACAGGAATTAAAAAAAAAAATCAAATCAAATAAAAAATAGAGCCTCCAAAAGACCTACACCCATACAGAGACGTGGGTGGAGGTAAAATGCCTTGTGTGGTTGAGGTATCTAGTGCTCCAGTGACTTGCCCTCCAGCACCAACTTGATCTCCTTGGCGTCCAGCGTTTCGTATGTCAGGAGGGCGTCGGCCAGCTTCTTGTGCTCCTTGCTGTAGGTCTTCAGGAGGTTTTTGGCTCTTTCGTACGAGTCCTGGGGGAGGAAGGTAAACAGCCGTGGGCACGGGTTGGTATCCATGGTGTGCCATGATAAATAATACAAAATAAAGAGATTAAAAAAAGATTTTAAAAAAAATCTGCCTTGTCTGCCTTACTCCAGGAGGACACAGCGGGAGCTCACCTTGAGGAGAACACGGACTTCCTGCTCCACGGCGGCCTGCGTCTCTGGACTCGACTTGGAGAGGTCGCCGTAGGTCATGACCCCGAGCTGCAGCAAATCACGAGGAGGTTGAGTCTCAGAGGAGCAGCTGGACATAATAACCTCAAGGAGTTTTGACAGCTAATCGCATAGACCAAAGCCAAATCTTGCATTCGATTATATATATACATATATATATATACATACATTTGATATGCATATACACACACATGTATACACACACACACGTTTATATATATATATATATTTTTTTTTTTCCTGTTAGCACAATATATATATATATATATATTTTTTTTCTGTTTAGACACACACACACACACACACACACACACACACACACACACACACACACACACACACACACACACACACACACACACACACACACACACACACACACACACACACACACACACACACACACGATAGGAAAACCTTATAGGAAGAACCACATCAAACGGTGTTGCGAATTAAAGGGAAAGGAGTGACACCTAAGTGACACTTCTTTGACACATGGACTTAAGAAGTAAAGACTCCGTCAGTCGCTTGCTACTAATGACCCCAAATGAGTCTAAAACCGAGCTTGTCAAAACCATCTGGAGGCTTATGCTTTGTGTTGACACGCGATACAAATCAAAGCTCCCCACCTTGTCGCTCATTCCAAACCTGGTCACCATCATCTTTGCGATCTTTGTCGCCCCCTCAAAGTCGCTTGAAGCACCTGAAACGCAGCACGGCGGGGAAAGTGAAAAAAATGTGATCATAATAAAAATGAGGCTGTCCCCGCCCCCACGGTTCACAGGTGAGATAACTTAAAAGACACAATCACACTTTATGCGGCACAAGAGATACGACCCAATGACTTGCAGTTAAAATGTAGAATAGAATGTTTTTCTTTTTAAATTGACTGCATGGATCGTTTAAAATGATGGAACTCCAATTCACGCTAACTGGACAACAATGAAACATAATAACATAACATAACATAATAACATAATTGATATAATTCATCAAAGTGATTTTAAACGGTTTCATTATTATTGATACGGCACCTGTCGTGATGTGGTCGTCACCGAAGATGAGCTCCTCGGCCACGCGGCCCCCCATGCTGACGTCCATCTGGGCCAGCAGCTGGGCTCGCGTCTCGCTCCAGCGGTCGTTCTCGGGCAGCATGGAAACCTGAGCACAGAGGAGCAAGGAAACATCTGGACCTGCCGCTTCGACCCCCCCGCCGTGAGATGAGAGGAGACAGTGCTTTACGAACACCTGAGAGGTTCTGTTTCAAGTGGACGTTTGTGGAATTTGTCTATTTCTAAATCAAATAACTTACAACAGCATAAGATGGCGTAATAATGATGGTGATTACACTGAAGAGACAGATTACACAGAAGTACACTCACGTGGCCGAGAGTGGGCCCTCGGGGCATGATGGTGGCCTTGTTGATGGGCATGGCGTCTTTGGTGTAGTAGGCGACGATGGCGTGGCCCGACTCATGGTACGCTGTGATGGTTTGGTTTTTCTTGTCAATGACGACGCTCCTCCTCTCGGGCCCTGAAAAGAGATCACGAGCCACGGAATAAAAAATAAAAAAATTGGAATAACGCCTCAAAACTAACGCAGAAGCCGGGACAACCGTGTCCTACTGGAGAATAGGCCTGGGCGATTTCGGACCAAATCAAATATCACAGTGTTTTCGGGCTGAATAAGTCAAAATCGATAATTAGTGCCCTGCCAAATCGCATCATGGAGCACGAAATCGGCCTCCTCCAGGGTCATTGACAATTTGAAGAGAATATTAAAAGAAACTGAAAGAAAAAAAAAACAAAAAAAAAACAAAAAAAAAAAACCAACAAGTAAACAACAACCAAAAACAAAAAACCCCAAAAAATAAAAAATAAAAAAAAGATGTGGGATGTACCAAAGTGCCGCCGTGCCGAGCCGTAACGCGCCGACTTTAGGATTTGTGTTTCGATGACGGTGGAGCTGGAACCAGCAGCAGGAAGTCCCCAAGAAAAATGAAGGTGACGACAACAAACAGCCACGGCGTTCGTCTAGGCCGCGTGTATGCGCCAGTTTGTTATCATGGCCCCGGACCCCGTGGTCTTGACCACACACGACCCTGCCATTTCTTTGGCATTTCTTTCTTACCTTCCATTATTTAAATACTGTACAGTGCATGTTAAGCTCACCACAGCGAGTCTTTTTAAAATGGTGCCGTTGGATATAAACATAAAACATGGGGCAAAACGTCGCTGCATGGGTTGAAAAATCTTTTTTTTTTTAACATATACCTTTATTCCCATAACGGGGATATTTGCAATTTCTCTGCATTTACCGCTTACTAGACGACCTGCTCTACCTCCTGAGCCACTGCCCCCTTCATTTGGCCTGACTGCGTGTGCTTAGAAAGTTGAAAGGTTATTTTTCCTTTTAAAAAAATATATATATTTTTTAATTTAGGTCTGTGAAATTAAGCTAAATTGACCGTGAATTTGGTGGGGCCCTATCGATAATGTACAATGACAATATTTTAGGAATGCCTATTGGCGCTTTATAACAATATTTGAATGTCGTCCGTGTGAACACCATCTGCTGGGAACTCCTCGCGGTTCAGTTCAGCTCGGGCTCCTCCTAAGGAAGGAGTCGTTTCCTAGGTTAATTAACAACTTGGAGAATGGATGGAGAGAGGAAAAAAAAAAAGATGAACGAAGACAAATATTTTCTCCATTTAAGACATCTTGAGACCGACGACTTGAAGGAGGACCAACTCTGCATGGCTCCGAGGCCATGGCGAGCGGTTTCCCTCCCCCCCGCGCGTCCTCTCTGGCCCGCCGCGCCGCTCACCCATCAGGATCTTGTCCTTGGCGAACTCCAGCTCCTTCAGCGTCACCATCTCCTTCCCGTCCACGGCCGCCTTCAGGGCCGCCTGGTTCACCAGGTTCTCCAGCTCGGCTCCCGAGAAGCCCACCGTGCCCCGGGCGATGATCTCCGCCTCCACGTCTGTCAGAGGAAACCCGCCACAGATAAGAGGACAAAGGGGAGGCTGGGTGCTGGGGACACTGGGGTCGTTCACGCGCTACGGGGGGGGGCGCAGGGCTTTCACAGCGCTCCGCTGTCGGGAACGTTCTTTTTTATTTTTCAAGTATTGCTGCTTTGAGAAAAGTAAGAACATTCTGGAAAGATGTTGTGAAATAGCTCCTGCGTTTTTGTATCTTGTGTTTTGTTGTGTGTTTTGTGTTGTGTAGATTTGCGGTGTTTCCCTTCAAATACGTATTTGGAAAACGCCGAAAATGAGTTGTCAAGTCTCAAGCAGGTAAATGGAAAATAAATAAGTAAAGCTAAACTAAACAATTAGGAGCTTTCACTAAATGTTGCATAATTAATTGTTTAATTAGTCTTTCTATATTATTTATTTATTTGTTAAATAGGAGGAAATGGTCACATGCCTTTCCTGTACGTGAAAACTTGCAAACCACAACTCGGCGGGAGTCAAACCAGCCATGGAGCCCTTTAAAGATGCAACTATCATGAAGCCCATATTATTATATGGACTTTATTAAAAAAAAAAAAAAAGAAAAAGACAAAGAAAACACACAGAGACCTACCGGGATCCACTGTGATCTTGGACAGGTACCAGTTGAGGATCTCGGTGCGTCCCTTGACGTCGGGCCGAGGGACGGTCACGTGCATGTCGAACCTCCCTGGGCGCACCAGGGCGCTAGAAGGAAAAGCAGCAGCGCTTCAGAATGGAAGGAGGGATTCTCTGCAATCAGCGTCAATTTAATAAAACGCCATCGCCCAAAATGTGAAGGGAAGGCTATCCTCAGAAGTACGGCGCGTTTCAGAGTTACTGGGTCGTAAATTTCAACCGGAGCGCCCCCTGGGGTGGGATTTCCGACTCAGAAAGTCGGAAGACCCTCACCGACCCCCAACCAAAATAATCCAAGATGGCTAAAAACGCATAAACAAGTGAAAGCTGTAGTAACAGCTGTGATGTTAACAATGATTTTTTTCTTGATAAAATCTATTTGGACGTGAGCACGTTCGGACCCCCAGAGGAGCGCTCCATTCCCCCCATGTCCCGTATTCGTTCTGTAGTTGTCTATATTCCCAAAGAGCAAGAGCAAGAACAAGGGAGGCGTCCATCTTGGTTTGCTGACTTGTCGTACTGGAACGCGGTCAACTCAGGTGCGGCGTCATTCCCGGCTCTGACTCCAGAGGTAAACGGAACGCACCAAATGTACAGTGATGCGGCAAAATATACTCAATTAAAAAATAAAAATAATAATAAAAGAAAATCATAAAATCATTATCACTATGGCATTGAGGCAGAAATTTCTAGAGGTGAATAAAATAACTGACTCAATTCTCAGAAATACAGAACCGCAAAGGGTTTTCATTTTGAGCAAATTGGAAATTTTACACAATGGTGAGATTTCAAATTTGCAATAATGCACGTGACAATTCTGAATCAAAACTGTAGTTATCATATGTCAAAATTGAAATTAAGACCCCCCCCCCCCAACCTCGGCAGTTTGACGCTCGGCACGTGAGAAAAAAAAAAAAGAATTATCTGAAGTGTAAACCTACTTGTCCAAAGCCTCTGCGAAGTTTGTAGCACCAATGACGATGACACCCTCATTTGGTTTGAACCTAAGAAATGAAATAAAAAACAAACAAAAACAAAACACAGAGTGACACCGTGCATCTCACATCGAACCGCTTCATCAGACTGTTTTCATTTTACTGTCTCAGACCTTTCAAACAACAATACGCCTCGAGGAGAAAACCTATGATTGTTAAGAAGCAGGAGGTGAGGACAGACCCGTCCATCTCGGCCAGCAGCTGGTTGATGGTCTGTCTGGAGTACGGATGCATCGGCGACTCGATCCTCTTCCCGCCCACGCTGTCCAGCTCATCAATAAAAATGACGGAGGGAGCGTTGGCTTTTGCCTCTTCTGCAAAGAAAGATTAAAAAAACAATAAAGAGTCCGTCAATTACTTTCTCTCGCTCTTTTTTTTTTTTTTTTTTTTTTTTTTTTTTTTAATCAAGCTCAAATGTGGCATTACTAGTATTTGGTATAGACACAAGCGCTTCAACAGCAGCGGCACTTACTAAAGAGGTTCCTGATACGACTGGCACCGACACCCACAAACATCTCATCAAATTCGGATCCGGAGGCGTAGTAGAACGGCACATCCGCTTCTCCGGCCACGGCTCGAGCCAGAAGAGTCTTTCCTGTGCCTGGGGGCCCGACCAGGAGAATCCCTAGCAAGATGTCAGGGGTCACGGTTAGGCTGCAGTAACACCACAGCTTTAGGTTATGACCACATAACTTTAGGCTACTATAACTGAACAGCTGACTACAATTACACCGGGCTAGGCTACAATAATTTACATTTACATTTACATTTAGTCATTTGGCAGACGCTTTTATCCAAAGCGACTTACTATAATGCCGCTCTGGATTCCCTACCTTTAGGCAGCTTTCCACCCAGCACTGTGAACTTTTGGGGGTTTCTGAGGAACTCCACAACGTCTTGAAGTTCATTCTTGGCTTCCTCCACACCTTTGACATGGTCAAACGTCACATTCTTCATCTGGATGGGGTCCACGGCTGAGTCCAGGCCCGACGTGGTGCGGAACCGCACTGCAATATTTTAAACAAATTCAGCGCAAAAACTCCTCAACTTATGTTTGATTTCGTTAAATATCTTTTTAAACTAGAGGAAGCTTAAGTTGATCTCAGTATTGTAGCTAATTTCAGCTCCCCAGTCTAACTACAGCACAGCTTTTCCAGCATTATGACCTCACAAAAGCATTACACACAGGACCTTCACAGGGATAGAAAATGAATGAAAACTGAAACAAACCAGTATCAGAAAACGAGCCTTTACCCGATAGAAACGGGGTTCTGGACAGGCCGTAGAGCCCGACGAGTAGGAGGGCCAACAGGATCAACCGGGTCCTCCGCAGGGAGTCTGCATACACAGGAGACAAGAGTACTGGTTAGGAGGAGGAGGAGGAGATAGTCATTGTATGATAAGGAATTTAAGATAGTCATATTCCCATAAATCATTTTCTAAATTAATAATCTTTTCTCACTAATGAGGATTCAGAGAGTTTGATCTTGAGGAAGTTTTGGTTGAAAATCATACAGAATAAATCATTACATATATTACATATATATCATTCCAAAGATTCTTCCACAATGCCAAGTCAGTACAACGGTTTATCATCAGTGGCTAATACAGCACTGCTCAACTTGATGTTGATAGAAGTATTTCATGCAATGCTTCAGATTTTTACGGCTGAAACACGCTTAAAGGTTTTTTCAAGGTTTCTTCTTCTTTCTTGAACATTCTAGTCTGGTAGTTTGGACTCAAATTGAGCACATGCCTTGTGTCCTCTGGGTGTAGGCCTGGGACTTCATGAAGCCCTCTGTGAAGCCGCTCTTGAAGGCATCCTGCTGGTTCTCCGGAAGGTTCTTCTGCTTCAGCACTTGGTCCACTGACGACTCCGGCCCCTTTTCTTTCGCCAGAAGCCCCTGCGTGAGGGACGATAGCACCTTAGGAGCTGGGACTTGAACCACGGCCGCTCGCCAGCCACAGCGGCTGCCGGATTAGAAAGGCAGCCGCCATTTCAACTTCATTACATATTCAAGATCCAATCGCCGACTCGTGCGATGTTTTGGCGCAGGGCCGGAGCGTCGTAGCGGGACCAAAGAAGAAATGAATCCTCCCTTTTCCTCTCATAATGGTTTTGAAATCACAACACCTCAGGGATAAAAACGTAAATTATGCTTTGCGAGAGCAGCATGTGGGAAGTCTGAAGAACCTACACAAAACAGTTTGGGAGGTCCAGATGTGCTTTCAATAGAACCATTTCACCAAAAGAACATTTTCAATCGAATCTTTGAATAGGAAGTCAAACAATTTGAACAGAATTTTTGAAAAGGAAGTCCAGAAACTGTGCAAAGAGAGTCCGGCATTCTCTGTGCTCGTCTCTTTGCCTAGTCTGCATATATTCCCTTATTTGTCAGCTTTGAAAACTATCTCCCTTCTCTTCATTTACAGACTCACATATAACCGTCTCTGAGCATGGGTGCATAAAGAATGACGTTCTTGCAAAAGGAAGTCCAAAACACTGACTATTTTTTAGACATTTAGTAAAATCGTTAGTTTCCATAATCCAAAGATGTGTTTCAATGCCAATAGATGGTTATTCTGCAATAGGTAGACAAGTGCAGTTTTATTACAAGTTATATGTTATGACAAAAAGTAAAAGCAGCGGCAATTAGGTTGTTATTCACAATTTACCGAAAACCATCATAAAATGTCATGATCGTGACTGCCCTTGCAGTAGCAATATGGCTGTAAAACCCTTGCAATTCCTTCAGCGGGAACCCTAAAGGGCCCCTAACCCTAGTTTGTGCACCCCTGCATTAAGCAGCAGGACAGTAGATACAGTAGAGAACACTGACCAAGAGGTGTGAATGTGTAGAACGTAAGGGTAACACAAGCTGAGGAGACTAGTAACCTTCATGAAGGCTGGGGTGAAGGAGTCCGACTCGGCTGAAGCGTTGTAAGCAGACACCACACGTCGAGGATTGGACCTCAGCGTCTTAAAGCCCCGATACTGGACACATACTGGGAGAGGACAAAGAAGAGAAAATGCGTAAATGGGGGGGAGTATTAAAAACAAAAACAAAAAACATGATAAAAACATATTAAGGGAAGTCAGCCACTGCTGTCTCACCAGGCAGGTAGTGCAGCTCTGAGCAAACTGTTTTTAGAGGGCTGTAGTACTGTCTGTGAAATATGGGAGATCCAAACACACCCAACCTCTTGTGTGAAAACCCTGAAAAGAAAATTAACAGTATATATTAACTTGCAACAATGAAAACACCAATTGTATCTTTTATATATGTGTGTAACGGAACATGGTCAGATAAAGGATACTTGTTACCATACTACATTAAGCTGGCATACATACAGAAAAGAGTTTGTATCACAATAGAAAATATTATGTCACCGTAAATATATTGTATAGGTTGCATTATATATATTCAAGATTGCATGATTTTCCTTTACTTTTATTTTCATTTATTAAACACACGCACACGCACACACACACACACACACACACACACACACACACACACACACACACACAAACACACACACAGGAGAAGTGAAAATCTTATACAAGCTTTCAATGGATAGCAGATGGAACAAATAATCTCCAGGGTATTTCCATCTGCAAAGAAAACATTCAATTGAAGGGTGACGTTCTCACCGTGCTTGTTTTGGAAGAAGGAGTCTGCAGACACATGGGATGTCCTCCATGCTGAGGGTGCAGCGGGGGGCTCCTGGGGCCCTAGCGTGGGAAGTAACCTGTTGACCAGCTCATCCAGCTGCCCCACCCTGAGCTCCGACAGGCCCAGGTCCCTCAGGCTCACGCTGGGCTGCCGACACCCACACAAAGAGGTTGGTTAATTGAGGTGGAGGTAAAGTGAAGGTCGGAAAAAAGTCCTTTCAATATATCATTTGCTGCTAATTTACAGTACAGTAGCTTCAAGAAATCGATCATGACTGCTAAAATTTTACATGTTAAACAGCAATACCACAGTAAAATGTACATTATAATTTAACATAAGATGCTATCCATAAAAGACCAAACACATTTTAATTTGACATTTTAACCATCGGTGCTCAGAAGATGATAAGGTGACCTGGTTCTCTCTTTTAATGCACACATTGCACAGAGTTTTACTTGTTTACTACGCCTGCCTCAAGCCTGGTCTATGCCTGCGGCACACCGCAAATGGGGTCGCTAGGCGCTGGCGCTACAGCGCTTGTGGACCTGTGCGACGTCGAGGCAAATTAACAGGGTCGTTGCAAAGCTCAGTTTACAAATAACAGGTAACGTTTTTATTGGAATTCATGTGCAGTTTCTTTTTAGAGAATCTTGCAATGAGGCAGAGAAATTACACATTGTGACTCCGTTCCATAGTTCTTTAAGTAGTACTCTGTAATAAAATGCTGAGTAGGACATGATTTCAACCTCCCTCTCCTTGTCTTGCACGGACCGGGCAGACACAGCAGCTCCTTTTTGGCACTTTTGCCGGTATAACCACCATGAACAAGTTCAAGTTCAAGTTCAAGAGATTATTTGTCACATACATACACATACGGTTGTACATATATGCAGTGAAATGTCAACGATTCCTCCTCGGCGTAAACAAGCTCCAATGATGTGCGCGCAGCCATGTTTGCTGTATAGCGCTCTTCTTCGTTTACTACATCCTGCTTCACACAGTACTGTCTCTCTACTGCCACCCGTTGTTTCTGAGGATAGTGCAACGGAGAATGTGTCAGCGATACATGCCCTGCTCTCTCTGCATTCTCTGCGAGGGCGGTGCACAGGCGGTAAGGGCAAAAGTTAATGTTTTACTGTACTGTTAGCTGACGGTGTGGTGAAGACTAGCGATGCACTGATTCCGCTTTCCGCTTTCATTTCCACTGTCAACATATTTTCAGTATTGACTCTTACTGAATACTGGCATAGTACTTTTATTGACAAGTATAGACTTCTTCTAAAATGCACAAATGCAAGTTAAATTTTAATAATATTGTATATTGACCATTTTAGCCTTGCTATTGAACAATATCAGCATCATTAGCATATTCCATTTCTTAAAAAACAACTTGTTAAAAAAGCTAGGTATTTAAAGCCTGGCCTCTGGTGAACAATCATCAGAGCTAGCTGATGATTTATTAATAAACTACAGGCTGGACAAAGCAGAGCAGTAACTTGTATTGAACTTGTATTGAACACATCAGATATTTTCTTTTCCAGGATAAAAATGTTGTTATTTTTTGTGGGATTGTCCATCAATTGGGAATGACGTATTATGGACCAGTGGGAAACCACAACCAAATCACAGCATCCAAATGGAAATTATTTCCATCTGCAAAATCTTACCTCTCTGAGCAACAGATCATGCTCTGGAGTGAAGTCTATGTTCAGGCTCTGAATCGAAGCTGTGACTGCGGAGGTAGCTGAGCTCTTCAAGGAATGGAGGGCATTGATGAGGGGCACGATCAACTGGTAAAGACAATCAAGACAGAAATTCATGAGAAAATTGTATAAATTGTGATCACATAAATGGTGCATAATACCCTTTCATCCACATTCTTTGATCTTCTGGAGCTTAGCTCCCACTTGGTGACAGCAGGGCAGGTCAGTTATGTCATGGGTGAAATTCCCATTACGCGAGACCATTAAAGTGTTATTCAAGCACTTTGGCAGTCAATACTGAATCTCAGTGGTGGGAAGTGTGTTTCTGTACTTGAGTACATTTTTAAGTATCTGTACTTATGTATTCAGTTTCATATACTTTCAATATTTACTCCTCTACATTTCAAAACAATTAACTCTACTTTTTAACTCTCCTACATTAGTCCTACACTACACAGCCAACGTCCTCGGGTTACAATGATGTTTAAAAAGACATCAGGGACTGGATCTATCAAGGTCCTGATGTAAAATTGCTTATCAATGACAGTCACGGCACCGATACTATTTTTGTAAACTGTACTCAAGATATGCATGAGTCCACACATCTACAGGAAAAAAGGTACAACAGGCACATATCCAGGCACTGGATACGAAAAAGCACTTAGACTACACTACACTTACAGTACATTAAAGAGCAAGCCCCTTTATACTTGTACTTAAGTAGAAATGCAAATGTAATACTAGAGCATTCCACTAGAATATTTTGTGTCAGGGTATTTGTACTTTTTACTTGGGTTCAAAGGTTTATCATTTATTTTCATTAACGCAATAACCGTTCAGCAGGTTATAACGGTCACCGGGATCAATACACAACAGCCAATAGCTGAATGTTATGTCAGAAGCTGGTTCTGCTCTGACGTCACGTCCCCACAACAGGCCCGTTCACAAAATATGTTCGCGAAAGGATTCACTCAACTAATGATCAGGCTTTTTGTGGAGGAAAAAAAAAAAGTTTCCGGCAAATACGAAGACCATTAAATAAAAATTAAAACTCCAAACGACGCTATCAGGGCCACAAAAGAAGTTGTGTGTGTAACGTTTGTCTCATAATCTGTCAGAACAGCTAAGCTAGGTGGCTAAATGTATTAGCTTCTTAGCTTACCTGCTGTGGCTGGAACGTCGTCGAAAGTGAAAACATTATTCCAAAAAAAGTTGTGGTTTTTTTTTTAGGGTTATTATATGTGAGTAGACCCTCTATCTGTATCGGAATATTCCCACGCAGGGTTGCAACCCGCTTGATGTTCCCCGTTACACAGATTCCAGAAGCCGGACGCCGCAATTGGTTTCCCCCTAAAGGTCACCGGGCCTACAAAGTGACGTAGGGAGTGATTACTTCCGGGGCAGTTTACATCATTATTGTGATGCATTCCTCTGAAACTCGGAAATCGGCAATTAGCCACTGCGGAGCCAAATTTGCCCCATTGCCTCTGTTCAGTAAAACATGGACGCCCGCAGCAAATGTGTGTCTTTAGGAAGGGTTGTGAATTATACTACAAACTCGGGCCCGAGCGACTTGCCCCAAAATTACAACTTAAACGACGGTTCCTTTGCACCTTCCCCGGTAGAAGAAAACCTTTTTACGAGTTCCAACTTCCGCGGAATGCAGCATCATACGGCTGAAACTGTAGGTTTATTTCGTAACGTGGGCAGTTGGAGCTGGGGTGTCCTTCAAGTTGCCGTTTTCAGAATTTAGGGAATGGACTTGGCAGAAATGGAATATAATATTAATAAGTATGTTTTAATTAGTGTATAACCCCATGAAAATAAGAACCAATGTGTTGGCATTACCTTGGAATGAGCCGTTTTTTAATCTACATAGGGAGCGGGTACTCTTCATGGAGGCCGCCATGTTGCACCGCCATGTTTCTTGTACAGTAGCCCAGAACGCACAAACCAAACACTGGCCACGGGAGAAATTTTCAGTTGGTTTCATGATTCAAGAGTTTTATTTGTCACATACCTATTACCACTAGGGCTTTTGCATGAAGGTGTAGTCTACCTGCACCGCTGGGCCTATTACCACAAGGGCCTTCTGCCTGAAGGTGTAGTCTACTTCCACCACAGGGCGTATTACCACAAGGGCCTTCTGCCTGAAGGCGTAGTCTACCTGCACCACAGGGCGTATTACCACAAAGGCCTTCTGCCTGAAGGTGTAGTCTACCTCCACCACAGGGCCCTATTGCCACTAGGGCCTTCTGCCTGCACCACTTGGCCTATTAGCACAAGATCTACTGGCTGTTGCACCAGAGGATAGAGCGGCTGTTCCACCAATGGACGGACCAGCTGTTCCACCTGTGGACAAAGCCAGTTCATCCACAGGTGGATCTACCGGCAGATCTACCGGTGATTGGACCGGCTGTGTTGGACCAGCTGTTCCACCAGCAGATCTGCTGGCTGTTCCACCAGTGAATGGACAAGTTATGCTGTTCCACCGGCGGACAGGCTGTTCCACCAGAGGATGGACCAGCTGTTCCAAAGACAGACCGGCTGGTCCATCGCCGGACCTGCTGATCTACTGGCTGTTCCACCAGAGGACGGACAAGCTGTAAAACTATCGGACCGGCTGCTCCCCTCTCTCCTGGGGTACCTGGTGTTGCCCAGACTGGTGACTGCCCATTTTGGCAGTCATATCTCGGGAGAAAAAAAAATCAAGGGTTCTTGTTTTAATACATTCATATATATGTAAAAATCACTAAATTGTAAGCAATTTAGAAAATAAAAGAACATTCAATACATTTGGTTCACTTTGCATCTCAGTTACAATAATAAAACAAATCGGCACTTCCCACATACATATGCTACCCTGTACACGGCCTGAGCGAAGATCTGCAAATGCAAAATCAAAAAAAATAAAAGGACGGCTTTTCCCAATTGTGTTCAACGCTCCGATTTGCGCTTAATGCAATGCAGCCCGGTCACCGAACGCGGCTCGCTCGTATCGCTGCAGTTCAACTCGGCTTTGCCGTCCTATCTCACCGGCATCTACTCGCCTGCCTAAGCACACACCAGCGGACCCCGCTGCAGGAGAGCGGAATTCAAAATTTCAAAACAAACCCTCGAGTCAGCGGCGCCAGCGTTCGAATGTTTACCGTGTCAGCGCGTCGCCTATGCTTATAGTTATTATTATTATGATTATTATTATTAATCATAATCATAATAATAATTTCGTAATATGGATGCGAATGAAAAGCACGCGAAGGCGTTCGGTGTCCCGAAGCCTCCGTCCATCGAGGACTTCGTCGTGTTGAAGCCGATCAGTCGCGGTGCCTTCGGGAAGGTTTACCTCGCGAGGAAGAAGTGCAACGCCCGGCTGTACGCCGTCAAGGTGAGGGGGGCTACGCGGCCGGCCTGACCCCGAAGGCGGCTGACGTTTGAGCCGAGGGCGCCGTCTCACACGCGGCCTGTATTGCTTCTGTTCTTGTCGTTGAAGGTGATGAAGAAAGCGGACGTGGTGGACAAAAACATGACGGGCCAGATGAAGGCGGAGAGGGACGCGCTGGCGATGAGCAAGAGCCCCTTCGTGGTGCACCTGTACTACTCTCTGCAAACTGCAACCAAGATCTACCTGGTAACACTGGGGATATATGTTCAAAATGCAAATATTAGATGGTCATCAGCAGGTGAAGTGGAGTGAGGGTACATGCGCCAAATTAACAAAATACATCCTGACAAAGTAAAAAATTGAGATATTAAAGAGGCCAAGAAAAATAGTCTAGTTTCAGTGAAATACAAAATAGAGTAGAAATATAAAAAAAACAAAACAATGTAGTATTGAGCATCATTAAGTGCATAATGAAAGGTGCAGTTTGTAGAATTTAGGGAACCGACTTGGAAGAAATGTAATATAATATTAATAAGTATGTTAAGTGTATAATCCCATGAAAATAAGAATGGTTGCGTTGTCGTTACCTTAGAATGAGATGTTTTGATCGACACAGGGAGCGGGTACGCTTCACGGAGGCCGCCATGTTGCACCGCCATGTTTCTTGTACAGTAGCCCAGAACGGACAGACCAAACACTGGCCCTCGGGGAGGGGTGTTCAGTCGGTTGCAATCTGCAACCACACCACTGGATGCCACTAAATTGTACACACTGCACCTTTTAAATGCATTTTTCTCTTTCTTTACTTTTTTTTTTCTTTTTCTTTTTTGCCACGTCTCGTAAAATGAAACAAAATGCTCTGAAATGTTCTACTTTGTTGATTTGTAACTGAGTAACCTCTTGCAACATTCATATTTTCTTACGCACAGGTAATGGAATATCTTATCGGCGGAGATGTGAAATCTCTCCTTCACATCTATGGATATTTTGACCAGGATATGGCCGTGAAATACATTTTGGAGGTTGCACTTGCTCTAGGCTACCTGCATTGCCATGGAATAATCCACAGGTGAGCCTACTTACTTTCAATAAGCTCTTTTGGGGTGTCATTTAATGTGTAACTAATTCATTTCACGTTTCAGTGTTTTGCCACCTAAAATTTGTGTGAAATTGTTATTTTTAGGGACTTGAAACCAGACAACATGCTGATATCTAATGAAGGTCACATCAAACTAACAGACTTTGGTCTTTCTAAAGTCAAACTTGATAGAGGTATGAAAACCAGACGACGGTCGCATTTATAAATAATGCTAAAAACCAATGTTAATCGTGAAAACAGATGTTGGTCATTTGTCATGTTGGTTGTTTTGTGATTCCCTTTGTCAGAGCTGAGTCTCGTTGACATCCTGACGACCCCCTCCCTGTCCAAGCCGAAAAAAGACTACTTCCGTACACCGGGCCAAATCCTCTCCTTAATCAGCTCTCTAGGATTTGTAAGTGGTTGTTCAAAATGAAAGGTGTGTTTTTGTTTTGTCTTGCCGCAGCACACTCTTTATGTTTATAACTCCGTTGGTGAACACAGAATACGCCCGGAGTTGAAGGCAGGCGTCACTGCAGTGCGTCGGCGGTGTGCACTCCCATGTCCTGTGGCAAAGTGGAGCAGAGGATGAGCTCTCTTTGCTCTCCTTTGGCGAAGAAGAAAGAGCGGCAGTTTGCACCCGTTCGTTGTCCACCGAAGCTGGGTATGTCACACCACACCCAGTACACACACACACCCGCTTTTCCTGTATGTTTGGCTTCTTAGCCCGTCCCGTCCTGTCAGACCGACTGGTTGTACATTAAAAAAGAAAAACGGGCTTCAGATTTTTTTTTTTTTTCCTTTGTTGTGAAGCTTCAACAATATAGAACTGTCCAACTCGTTTTTTAAATAGATGAATATCCTGATACTCTTTAGTGTTCTGCGGGCCCCACCAATATTTTCTCTGGCCAAGCTAACACCTTTTTTAATTATTTAGTTATTTTACGAGAGAGAGAGAGAGAGAGAGAGAGAGAGACTTTAAGCTGTGTAATAAAATGTCAACAATACTGATAAAATGTAATCATTTTATCCTAATGTATTGACTTATCAAAGTTTATGTAATACAAGTACAGATAAATTGTAACATGTTAGTATTATAGTATAGTAGCATTGCACAAAGAGGGGGGAAAATATGGCAAGAACATATCCTCAAAACTGATCTACAGAGCATCATAATAGATACTAATACATTCTGTTATTATGAGGAATACACTAGATGTTGAGGCTGACTTCCGTTGCTTCCCGCAGCACCGAGCAGTGGCGTGTTCAGCGCTTGGGCTCTGGCCAAGAATCTGACTCCCTCGCTGCTGAAGACCCGCAAGAGGTTTGAGACCATGAGTGCGGTCAGCACCACCGACTCTGAGGGCGGAGGCAGTCCAATGTGGGAGAACGAGGAGGTGGGTGCTCACAGTCAGGGCTCAGCAGTCATTCCATTTTATATTTAAACTAGACTAAATTAGGAGGTCATCAAACTGTGATCCACATACGGCTTTGTTTGTCTAAAGATTGGGCCACATGATGGGATTTTCCAAGCCCGGTTTGGCAACAATTTAATTTTGAGATTGGGCGGAGTCGTGTGTGTGCATGTGCGTGCCTGGGATCTCTTGTATAGAAGTCTCTACGATCCCAATCGGCCGGGGTCACGATTCAATCAAACATGTTTGCTTTAGATGAGGGGCGGGGCCCGGGAAGAGCGTGCAGGATGTGATGCAATGACGCTGGAGAGTTTGAGCACATCCAAGATGGTGGACGAGGCTCCCGACTTATCTATTTTGGCGTTGCTACTCCATGTATTTGGACGTAATATAAACGAAAGAGTGTGAAGGGATATAAAGAAAAGCAGAAAGGAATACAAAGCAGCTACGCTCTGTGCCCGCAGGTATCCGCACAAAGGTAAATAACTGACGCATGATGAAGACGTCATCAATATGCGACATGCCCACTCGCTCGCTGCGAATGAGCCAGACAATCATCTGCTCTGTTCCCACATACCGCTCAATCGGACATTACCCAGACTTTGTACGAGGGTGCTGGCTGGGTGGAATCCGGGTAATGCCCGGTCGCACTGACTCGGACATTTGGGTTCACACATACACCTCCTCCGGATAATGTCCAGATAATTTCAGGGTTGCAGTACATGTGTGAAAGCAGCTATAGCCTCAAATCCCAACGGCAATCTACAACAACCGATGAGATTGTGCGCCTGCACGATGGCAAAGCCAGAGAAGGCGGCAAGTGGACGAGTGCGGGCTTGTGAAACGGAGGAGCGACTTCTGGGATAGTGTTGACTCATGAGGGTCTAACTAGTGTAGAATGTCAGCGCTGCAAGTTAGCTGCGAGCTTTATTGGTGCTCCTCAACGACAGCAGTTGTTATGCGTATGCACAGAAGAGTTAAATATGTGCCGCTCAATATTTTCATCGTCGTTCATGATTGTGAAAACAAAAAAAAAATCTTTTAATGTGGCCCCAGCTTAACTTAATGACTCAAGTCTGGAAACATGGATGTACAATGTATAATTATATATTGATAATAGGATAATGATTGATAATGTGTAAAATTGTTTATGTTTATTGTGATTAATTATTTCATGTCACCCATGTGAGGCCAACTCGCAATTGATGGTATGTTGGATTAATAGTTCCTGTTTGTTTGTTTCCTTTAGAAAGAGAATGAACCTATTCCAGAAAAGGAAAGGAGCGGGGATTCAACCTCTGCTGGAGGGCGGCATGCGGTGAACTCTGAGTCGCTAATTCCTGAGTCGGGCTGCGATCTTGGGTTGTTGGATAAGTTTAACTTTTCTCCAGAGGAAACAGGCCGGCGCTGTGATGCCGTGCCGGGGGAAATGTCGACGGAGCCGAAAGCGGACCCCTTCACTCTGCCCCAAGAGAACGTGTGTTGCCCGGTGATGGGCACCTGCCAGAGCGCGGTTCCATCCTCCGCAAAGAGGACGTTCTCAGACGTAGACAGAAGTCCGGAGGTGTCGCAGCTCCACGCTAAAAAGAAGAATGCGGAGTACAGGAGGTGCTACGAGGTCCCGGAGAAAGAGCTCCGGCCTCACACCTGCCTCACCGCAGTGTTTTCCACCGTCCGCCTGGATGACGGTAGCCGGCCGCCTGACGAGCAGGGCACGGCACTCTCCGGTTCCGACGGCGT
Source organism: Zeus faber (assembly GCF_960531495.2). NCBI lineage: Eukaryota > Metazoa > Chordata > Actinopteri > Zeiformes > Zeidae > Zeus > Zeus faber. The sequence continues at coordinate 5,359,168 of NC_137206.1, read as the reverse complement.
GGCCAAAAATCTCTTCTGTGAGCTGGAAGATCCCGGCGAGGACGTCTTTGTGAATGGCACCAAAGAAGTGGCCAATTCCAGCTTCGCCTCCAGGGCGGACAGCGAGCTCTGCAGGAGCCTGAGCCTGGACTCTGAGGGCTCCATCCACGAGATGTCCCTGGTTGTCACCAGCCCCGCTGCAGGGACGCCGGGCCGCCGCCGCCAGAGCGCGAATATGACGTCATCTGATGATCCGGAACCCAGCAGAGCCATTGCCTTCAGCGTCGTCACCCCCCAAAGCCGAACCGCCGGCACCGCGGAGACGCCCAGACTGGGCGACTTCTTGCGACGAGGGGAGTCCAAGGCTTCCTTCCTCGACCGGCTGCCCGAGCTGCCCTGCGGCGTCACACCGCCGACCTCCTTCCTCAAGCCCAGGAACGCGGTGGTGTTCCGCAGCTACTGCAGCTCCATCCACCGCTCCAGCATCTCCTGCCACTCCCGCCTCAGCGCCTACTCGGTGGAGGCCATGGAGCTGTCCACGGCGGCGTCCCACAGCTCCTTGCCCGCCGCCGTCACACCCGCTCAGGACAGACCCAGCTCCAGCAGCTCCCTGAACCAGGTGGGCGTGAGGGAACTTATGTCATTTAGTTTTTGTCCAAAGCGACTTACAATCAGGAGATTTTGTCACAGTATCAAACCAACTGTATTTCAAGCAAGCAGGCACCAGCACCAATAGTAGAAACAGGAACACAAAGGGGAAAGAGATACCAATACTGATATCAGAGTAAGCCTCTTTTCAGCATTGTTCCCCTTTTCTTTTTTTTATTAAGGTAACAACAAATATTTTTACAGATTTGATTTTGATATTGTAATCAAATGACACTATATTGGGCAGAATTTTGTGACTTTAGTGACTTTCTGAAGTATCTGACCAGTCGACTTCATCGGACATTCCTTTTTCTGGTGTTCTGTCTTACGTTCACATCTGACCCCACGCGCTCTTCTCCCGGGAGCGTAAAACAACCTCTCTGGAATTTAAATGGATCTCAGTGGGAATTCAGCTGCAGACTGGTTTCAACTGTAAAATACGAAAGTAAAGTATTCAAGTCAAAGAGGAAGTTACGGTATAAGAGGAGCCCTTAGTCGTCACACTCTGCACTCTTCACCAAATTAATAGATCGGAAGGGTTTTAAGTATCTGTAAATGCCGGAGCTCAGGATTCCGATTCTAGAAGGTATCGGTGCATCACTATGGAGAACAAAACATCCTTTGAGATATTATTGGCAAACATGCTGTAGCATTAAAGTGCATTTTATTGTGTTTTTTTTCCCCTCCCCTCCAATGTGATTGATAATGACCTCCTCTTACGTTTGGGTTCAGACCCCGCAGCCCATGATGACCTCGCAGACGCCCTTCAGGACCCCGAAGAGCGTCCGCCGGGGGGCTCTGCCCACGGAGGGGGCCCACATCCTGGGGACGCCCGACTACCTGGCCCCGGAGCTCCTGGTGGGGAAACCGCACGGTGAGGACCGCAAACGAAAACCCCGGGGTTAGGGTAGCGCCCGGGCTGGGTAGCGCTTCGGCGTTATCCGCACACATATCTTTGTATGACTTTGAGGTGAATTTGTAAGTACTGAGTTTGTGCGGACTACGTAGGTTTCTAGCTTTAAAAATGCCCTGAAAATGGATCCCCGGAAAAGGAAAATGACATTGCAGAATAACAAATGGGTTTTGTTCTTTTGCTCTTTGACGCTGGGGAGATGAACTACTTGCAGCAGTGGTATTCAAACTGTAGGGCGAGACCCCCTAGTAGGGCGCAGAGGGGGGGGGGGGGGAGTCTGCCTTTTTTTTATTTATTTATATATTATACCCAGAGTTTGACATGACTAATTAAAATTTTTTATTTTATTTTATTTTATTTTTTTAATTCAATTTCATAAAATATGTGTGTTTACAGTTTCCAAATTGAATAGTATCATTGAAAATAATCCAAATTCTTCATATTTGAAATGAGCTTCACGACCTGTTTTCATTCGGACACAGGAGAGGGACGGTCTCTTAATTCTGTTCTGATTAAAAATAAAACAAAACTTGTTTGGTAGGCGCAGGAAACAAACAAAAATAAATAGATGTAAAATAAAAAGACAGGCACGGGAACCTGTCAATGTCCCTCGCGGGGACTTTGGGAGGCGGTGCAGAGAGGGAGAAAGGAACGTTTGAATACCACTGATTTATAGGTGTTGCACCACAATCCATTCAATATTCGATTGTGCCTTTCTTATTTTTTATGTATAATACTTTTGTCCTGGCTTGGAGCGGGGTACATGATCGTCCTTGTGACTGGTCTTCTCTTTAAGATTCAGCGGACGGTCGCTGTGGTGAGTTTGGAGATAACCGTTTTGGCGGCAAGCATGCTTGTTTACTCCCCCGCCAACAGGAGGAAATGGCTGCCTGGCTCTCCCCCCCCCCCAACCCCGCCCTCCCTCCCCCGCCTTCCCCACCTCCTCTGGGGTTTGATTGGGGCAACCATTTTATCTTCGCTGTTTGGCTTCGGCAATGAGGAAGCAGGGTCATCGGTAACTAACACCGTTCACCGGGGGGAACACGGGAATGATTACATGTTTCCGTAACGCTTTTAAATCAAGAGAAGGGGGACGTTGTCTCTTAAATTGGCGAGCTCTTTGGGGGGAAAAACAAACACAAAAAGTGATTTGCTCTGGTTGTGAGATCTGTTTTCTCCCCGTGTTCCTCTAACACCACCTGCCTTGGCGCCCGCCCTCACCCGCCGTAGAGCTCCACCCTCATGCAGTAGGAGCAGGGTTCCTTCCCCCTTCCAGGAGTGCAGGGTTTATTATTTACCAGTGAAGTATTCACACAAATATCCAGTTTTTGTGTCTCAATGAAGTCCCATAGCGACGGAAGGCAGCGGGGCGACGCTGCGTCCCCGCTGTCCCGGCAACGGGGACGCAGGGGTTCCTTTTGGAACGGAACGGGACAGTTCCTCGACTCCGTCGGGTTAAAAGACTCTGCGTGTGCCGGGCGCACCGCCGCCTGGAGGAGGCACAAAAGAACAAAACCTCCGCTCCGACCCTCAGAGTTAGTTTCGCGTTTTTCATTTTCCAAGTAAGAAACGGAGGCGAACAAAATGAAGCAAAGTCTTCCTCCGTGAGATGATATTATATATCACTGTTTAATAATCACAAGATGACGCGCCTGATCCTTTGCCCCTTGATGCCCCTTGGACCCCAATGGAGCCCATGGTGCCTTGTGTAAGTGTGAATGGACACGGAGTAAGAGGGTTGTCTGGGCAGGACAGGCGAGTCCATGAGCAGCGTATCCTCCACCTCTGACCGCGGGTCTCCCGGGCGTCGTGGTCAGCGCTCCGCCCTGCTGCAACGTGTTGAACAACAGTAGTATCACAGTTCAAACTACTTTGTGCAATTACCAAAGTTTACATCCAGGGTGTAATGTTGGCTACAGTAGGTTTCCCGAAAGAAGCGGTGCAACTTCCCATTTCTAGTCTCTCACTCCCTGTTTGTAGTCTCTCACTTCCTGTTTGTAGTTGCACTTCCTGTTTGTGGTCTCTCACGTCCTGTTTGTAGTCTCTCACTTCCTGTTTCTAGTCTCTCACTTCCTGTTTCTAGTCTCTGATGTCCTGTTTCGAGTCTCTCACTTCCTGTTTCGAGTCTCTCACTTCCTGTTTTGAGTCTCTCACTTCCTGTTTCTACTCTCTCCCTTCCTGTTTCTAGTCTCTCGCTTCCTGTTTCTACTCTCCCGCTTCCTGTTTCTAGTCTCTCACGTCCTGTTTCTACTCTCTCACTTCCTGTTTCTAGTCTCTCACTTCCTGTTTCTAGACTCTCACGTCCTGTTTCTACTCTCTCACTTCCTGTTTCTACTCTCTCACTTCCTGTTTCTACTCTCTCACTTCCTGTTTCTAGTCTCTCGCGTTCTGTTTCTAGTCTCTCACTTCTTCTGTATCTTTCTTCCTCAGTATAACGTACGAGGACTGACTATATTGTGACTTTCCTGTTTTCAAAAAGGACATTCAATATGTTTTATTTAATTTATTTTTTTACGTCTTGAACGTTTGCCCCATTGGATTGAATGGAAGCACAGTGAGAACCTGCAGCGGAGTCCAGCGAGGTCGTCGCTACAAACACTTTTAAACAACGGGAACCTGGGTTGAGAAATAGCCAAGCCGTCCTCTAAGAGCCCTCAGATGACCTTCCAACGTCCTTCATTGCCGTCCCCAATAACCTAGCTCTAACACCCATTGAATGAGTGGGGAACCCTTAAATTCACGCCTTGCACCCTGTGGATGGGCCTCGATCGCCGTCACCTGCTTTTGGCTCGGCCTGAGGGGAACCGGGGGAGGTGGCTTCCCCGTCGACTGTGTGTTTTTCTTGTGACTGGTGACGGTCTCTGGCCTCCTCGCAGACTTCATGGTGGACTGGTGGGCTCTGGGCGTGTGCCTGTTCGAGTTCCTCACCGGCATCCCCCCGTTCAACGACGAGACCCCTCAGCTGGTCTTCCAGAACATCCTCAACAGAGGTCGGTTTGATTCCCTTTTTCAACATGCCGTGTGTGTGTGTGTGTGTGTGTGTGTGTGTGTGTGTGTGTGTGTGTGTGTGTGTGTGTGTGTGTGTGTGTGTGTGTGTGTGTGTGTGTGTGTGTGTGTGTGTGTGTGTGTGCGTGCGCACACATTATTTGGCATGTTGAAGTCCTTATGAACAGATTATTAGTGCTGGGACAAGTTCCTGGAGGTCCTTAACTTTGGGTTGAAATGGACCGTACTTGTGTCAGATATCCCGTGGCCGGAGGGAGAGGAGGAGCTGTCCAGGGAAGCCAGGGACGCCATCGACATCCTGCTCGCCATGGATATGAGCAAGAGAGCCGGCCTCAAGGGTGGGGAGCGCTTTTAATATAGGACATTATTATTATTATTATTTAAATTCTTGTTGTTAATAATCAGAAAAACATCACAGCTTTTATTATCATTACCATTAATAATGAATACATGTATATTATTATTACAATAATACATGCATTATTACTTTTATTAAAATACATGTATTATTTCTCATAACATTGAGATTTTTTTTAAACTGAGACAATTAATAACACCAACTTAATGATTATAATCATAACAATTAGAAAATTGAGTACTACTAACATAACTTATTAATAATTAGACAAAAATATCACAGAAGCCTATTATTATTGTTAGTATTATTAATAACAATAATAATAGTCATCTATATTTTTTAGGAATTGTTAGTGTTTTCTTGTTTAAAACCTGCCATCTCAGGTTCATTTCCATCACGGTGCCTCTTTCCTCCCCTTCATTTATCCACTCCCACTAAATAAAGCTGTTCAAACCGTTGCTTGTGTCTCTGACTCGTGCAGAGCTGCAGGGCCACGCCCTGTTCGCCGGCCTGGACTGGGACGAGGCGCAGAATCAGGCCATGCCCTTCGTGCCGCAGCCCGAGGACGAGACGGACACGTCCTACTTCGACGCCAGGAACGAGGCGCAGCACCTCGCCGTGTCCGGCTTCAGCCTCTAGACACCACCTCCACCTCCATCTCCCGTACCTTTTCTTTCTTTTTGTTTCTCCTTTTACTGACAGCTCACGTTGGGAGAGCTTTGACATTTTAGAGTCCGTCAGCAGACTGAGGGGTAGAGAGCTTTGTCTTAAAATTGTATTTCTGTTGTATACACAGTCAAAACGGTAATTTTAAAATTATTTTACCCGAGTGTGGTCAGTAGGTAGTTACGTGTGTTAATACGATGCATGACATGATTCTTTTACCAATGATGCTTCGTTTTTTTCCTTTGGTCATGGCTGTTATTCGGTGGTTAACAGCCTGCTTGTAAAAAAGAAATAATATATTCCTAAATCACAATATTTTATATGCAAGTGCTGTTTAGTCCATGCACTATCGTTCATTTTTAATAACGCAATTAGCACTTTGGATTCTAACGTCGCTGCTTTTATGATTTGTGATGTTGACGTCTGATGTTTTCTCCTCCACACTACGTTTTCACATAACTGATTCCCAAAACGGTCTTTGCTGCTTATTTTTATGTTGCTCATTGTAAGAATTTATTACAAATAAAATGTGTTTGTAACAGTGTGCATGTGGCGCCGTTCACGGTTATGTATATGTCGTATGTCACACCATTATAATATGCAATCTCTACATATCAGACCAGGGCACAGCAGGAGTAAAACAAAAAAAAAGAAAAATCTCCAGACAATTCAAAATACATAATGAAAATTTTATTTTAGACTTAGATTTCCAATCGCATGCAAGAGAACGCCTTAGCAGTAGATTTCAGTAAAAAGGTAAACTCTAGTCCTGAATAAAACAAAGCTCTGTAAAGATCGTCCTCCCTAGTGCAGCTTCAAAGCTCATGTTAAATCTGATATACATGGTATTCTATATTATTAACACAGAGCAATGCAATTAAAATATTGCATTTTAATTATACCAACTGTACAGCCATTTTATACAATTCACACACGTTTAAGATCTCACACACACACACACAGGTTACTACCAGCCTTCGGGTAATGGTACGATCCATTTCAACGCTCCAGGACGTCTCAATATACAATTAAGTCAACACATTAAACATTTAAAATTAGGCGACGTACCAGACCGATGCAAATTAAACGGGCGTCCAGTGACAGGTGTGGAGCTATAGGCAGGGAGCTGACAGGAAAGGCTACACTCGCTGGGAGACAAAGGTCCCGCTAAGGTGCTGAACAGGGTAAAAAGGACGGATTAAAAAGTGCTTTGGTCCGATGCCAACGGGTGTGCTACAACAGAGTGAACCCTACAGTACGTTACCATGACGATGTACCGCAGGGATGCTCAGGCACTTTCTACATAATGGAATAGACCAGGGGTTCCCAGGCCCCCTAGGGCCCCACGGAGGAGTTGCCGGGGGTCTGCAGCAAAAGTATTTTATTTTATTTTAAACGTATGCTGCATGTTTGTTGTTTTATTATTTTACATGTTTGTTTTTGTGGAAAAAATAAAAAAATATATCGTTTGATTCAGAATCAAACTATATTTTGAGAAGAAAACAAAAATAAACAAGTAAAGCAATAAAATACACTCCCATAGATTGTATTTAAAATATTAAAGCGCAGTTTAACATGGCAGTTTATGGGCAGAAATTCAAAGTTATTTTTAATCCTGAGCCAGAATTTAGGTTTCCAAAGCGGGCGGGGCCATGAGAGGGTCGGGAACCCCCGGAACAGGACGCCGGGAGAGCCCCAACACCCAGAATGAAAGCATTATAAACCGTATTCAAACCATACCGACAAATGAAGACGCTGCACTGTGCCGTTTAAATTTGACTAAGTCTGGCAAAATCTTGATTTTACCGTTAAAGAGGAATAAATTATATTCAGAACAAACATATACAAAATGATATATTATCTATTTCAACCCTCCTTTCTAATCTTCAATTGTCACAACATTTTAGCAGCATTGCCTGGGCAACTAGTTAATTTATAAACCACATCGAGCATTAAGCTTCAGGAAAAAACCAAAACAACATAAAATAAAGGATTCTGCAGAATTTTGTGAAGTGAAGCCTTAAAATGTGAAAACAAAAAAAAACAAACAAAAAAAAAAAAACACCCAACCAGGACGGTTGATAGTTACGTTCCATACATTCACATTTCCTTCTTTTGATTCCACACCTCGTATCAGGGACTTATCAGGGGTGAGCCTCGCGACCGCAACGTGCCCGGTGCTTTTTACTTTTGGTGGCTTGGTAGAACAGGAGCCGCTCTGCAGGGACTGGCCCCGCTCAGACTCGCTGACAGGACGTCTCCGGGGGTCCGACTGATGAGGCCCCAGCAGGTTTCAGTTGATTCTTCTATATGGAGAAAAAATAAAATAAAATAAAATAAAATAAACAGTGGAAAGAAGGAAGCGTGGTGATACGTGGCTACGGTGAAACGTCGGACAGCAAACCTTCTCCTGCGCTGCAGGTACAGGTGGATGAGCCACTGCACCACGAACGGCCAGATCACCGCAAAGGCCACGGTGCCGGGGGCCACGTCAAGAGGCCACCAGCTGGGTTTCTGCCCAAATAAAATAAATAAAAAGAGTCAATATTTTAAGATGAGATGACACTTTATTTAACCCCGCAGAGAAATTCAGGCTGGAAAAAACAGTGCAGTCAGGAAAGAGCTGCTGAGGCTGTTTGATTGATTTATTTACTAACTTTGGTTTAACAAGCGATTATAAAACTGTGAAGCTTACAAGGACAGGTTCACAGGTTCATTCTGACATAACAAAATGAAACCAAGGACTTTAAAGTATTTGTTATTTTGTTTAAGCACAATTTTTTTCCATTTTCAAGTGCTTCACACCAGATAAATATGATCAATTTTCCATTCGATCTTTATTAATAAAAATACAATCTTCGCCTCATTGTCTATTATTTATATTAGTATAACTATGATATACTGTATATCTATTATGAGTCTCATTGTCATCGACCAAGGACATTTCAAGCACTTCAGCACAAAAGTTATTTTCAAGGTATTCCAGTACTTCAATTTGGATGAAATTCAAGCACCTCAAGGACCTGGTTAGAACCCTTCGTTCAGTATTTTTCAACTGAGGCGTATAATAAACTGCTGTGAGGTTTAACGTTTCATTGAAACCGAGAAAGAGTGACAAACAAAACTCTCAACAAAAGCTTGCAACTATGAGTGGAGTCCAGTGACTATATTTGGTGTAAAATGATCTTAAAATATGTAAAACAACAAAATAAAACATACTGAACAAAACCCCCCAAATATCTCAGCTTCAGGCCCCCATGCCATTTTTTTCCTGACCATTAGGGGGACAGGGACCCCAGTTTGGCAACCCTTCAAATTCCAAACGTGGGCGTGGTGTCCCCCCAACGTACCACGCTACTGTTCTTCACCGGGGGCGGAGGGAAGGTTGGAGGCAGCACCATGGACCTGGTCTGGAAGGAAAAGACAGAAGCTTCAGTCCAAACACTGCTCATCAGCTGCATACACGCGGTCCAGTCCTACCCTCTGTAGCCCCACGCTGCGCCAAAACCCCGCTAACACCCACCAACGGTCATCACTTGTCATCAGCGGGAAAGGGAAACACCCGGGTCTCAGTCCCCGGTCAAATGACCCGGCAATAGACACGGGTTTTTAAGGGCTCCGCCTCCGATGTGAACAGGAGACCTGGGCCGACGCTAATTTTAGCTTCTTAACTGAAAGAGATGCGATGCATCAGACAGGAATATCTGTGTCATTCCATCGTTTCATATCCCATAGCCCCGCCCCCCTGTGGTGCCGCGTCGTTCGTTCCTTTTCCCACGTGTCCGTGACTTCCAAAAAGAAGGGGCGTGGTCAACCAGGGAAAAAACAAAAAACAAAAATTAAAAAACAGCATTTCTCCTGGCAATGGGAAAGTTGTCAATCGCCCGTTTTGGCATTAGTGATTATAGCTATACGAGGCAGCACAACGATTCCGGTCAGTTGTCAAATCCTGAAATTACAATTTATGTTTGGGATTCTTGCCTCGAGATCAGCGATTCTCAAGCCTTTTCAGACCGAGCGTCCTCCATCGTCGCCGTCCGTTTGATAAGATTTTGTCTCTGGATCCTGATCTGACAACGTCTGTATCGCTACACCTGATTTAACGTCTGCGCTCTAGTGAGGGAGGTCAACGTCCTGGAAATGAAAAGTTTAACTGGTAATCATTCTGCTGGGGACCCCCCTAGAACCTCCCCAAGGACCCCCGGCGGACCCCCCTAGAACCTCCCCGGGGGGCCCCCGGCTGAGAAGCAGCGCTCTATGCAGTGAGGGGGGAGGGGTGGGCAGTGTGACCTGCGTGGCGGTCAGGGCCTCCAGCGTGTGCAGCCGCTGCAGGACGCTCTGCATGTCCTCCTGCAGCTGCGCTAGCGCCGCCACGATCTGCTCGTTCAGGCTCCTCCCCGCCGCCGTCGCCGGGCCGCCCCAGCGCTCGCCGTCCCCGCCTCCCTCGCCCTGCGGCGGCCCCGGGGCGTCGGAGCTGGGGGTGGAAGACCTGGAACCTTGAGAGACAGGAAGAAAAAGATAAAATATTAATAATAAAAAAAAAAAGAAATAAAAAAAAAAGAAGAAGAAGGGGGTGAGCGTACAGAACGTTGACATTCTGAGTATACGTAGACATTTTAGAAACGAAATCCTCTCTGACGATGAAAACCCCAGAGACTAAATCCAATCAAATAAAGTCTGTGGCCTGATCCATGCAAACTGAGGGTCCTTGATATTGAAAAAGGTTGAAAATCACTGCTGAGTTTCCAACCTGGTCCCTGAGGTTACTGCAAGTGGGCCGCCATATCATTGTTAAAACAAAGATCGTAATGAATATATATAAAAAATAATAAATAAATAAAATAAATAATAATAAATAAATACATTTTTAATAATAAATAAGTAATAATCAAAAAATAATAGATAGAACAAACAATATAAATAAATAAATAAATGAATAAATGAGTAAGTTATTAAATAAGTATTATTAAATATTTAATAATAAATAAGTAATACAATTATAAAAAAACATTTCTGGGATTGAGTATGTTGGTATTATCATGGTATTTTTTCCAATGATAAATGAAATCATTGGAAAAAATTAGAAATATTTTGTTAAAATAAACACTCCTGAAAAGGCGCTCTCACCTCTTCCTCCTCTGACCAGGGATCTGTCCGCCGCGTTCACGTCCAGCCACTGCCTCTGGGACGCCTCGCTGCCGGGCGCCGTGTCCTCTCCGCCGCACTGCACCCCCTCTGGGGGTTCGGGCGGGCCCCCCGCGTCCCCTGGGGGCAGGGCGGCCGGGCTGTCGTCGTCGTCGTCGTTGTTGTCGAGGTCGTCCCGAGAGCGGTGCAGCTCTGAGTTCTGGGGACGAGGCGAGACCAGACTTTAACACCCAATCTTGGATCTGTGATATACTACTATAATAGTACCGAAGTATAATAATAGTGAGAAACCTGATTCTGAGCCACTGTATTGATCATTTTCAGTATGTCTTTACTGTGATATCTATAAAGTTGTATAAAGATTTTGGTCATCCCAATATCGTGATCTAGTAAAACGTTGTCTTTCTCTGCTCTAAAAAAGGCATGACCATAAAATAAATACTTTCTTGATCATTCATTGTATGCAAATATGGTTAAAACATCAAGGTGTTACAATAATGTAACTATACATTTTTTCCAGTACTGCACTACCCAGCCTTCATTTTCTGTAACTCTGTTCCAACATTAACACAAGAAGCAGGGAGTCAATGACGTCACTCTAGCATCTGCATTAGAGTACAAAACACAACAAACCGGTCGTCATTGTTTGCAGAGCAGCCTTTGGTGACTGATGTGTGTGTGTGTGTGTGTGTTCAAGTTCAAGTTCAAGTTCAAGAGATTATTTGTCACATACATACACATACGGTCGTACATATATGCAGTGAAATGTCATGACACCCGGTGAAAAATACTCAAATGTGCGTAATCGACAGCCGGTGCTCGTGCAGGCGGCCACAAGGGGCGGCGCCACAATTGCGATTCTGGGTTCTATAATAAGGGTAAACAAATCTGACAAATTGGTGGAGATATCATTACCAAGGTATCTAATATGCCTGTTGTGATAGTTAACCCTTGTATTATGTTTAGATGTTTAACCAATGAATACTGTTTCGGCCACAAGTGGCCGGTGCTATAAAAGTCACTTCAAAATTTTGATATATGCATATTTAACCTCCTAATTATCATCATATCACTGACTATCATTACAAACTTGACCAGATATTTCAGAAGTGTCCAACAAAGACCGGTCGACCCATCGGATCCTACAGCTGGACCTGTGTGTGTGTGTGTGTGTGTGTGTGTGTGTGTGTGTGTGTGTGTGTGTGTGTGTGTGTGTGTGTGTGTGTGTGTGTGTGTGTGTGTGTGTGTGTGACCTGCCTCCTCGTGACCGAACTGGTCCACCGAGTCGCAGTAAACTTCACTGTCAGAGTCACTGGCCAGGGGCTGGGGCCCTGACTCGTCCCCACCGGGCTCCGCTGAGGGGAGAGGGGGGAGAGAGGGGGGAGAGAGAGAGAGAGAGAGAGAGAGAGAGAGAGAGAGAGAGAAAGAAAGAGAGAGGAACGTGTTACTGATCATCGCTCAGTGACACTGAGACATAACCAGAAAAATATATTATATACCGTATGATATATTATATATGATATATATATGACAGCTTTGTCAGGGGCGTCGACAAAACACGCTGCATCGCCTCTTTCTTAAACCAGAAACAACTGCTTTGAACGAATATAAAGAACCTCGTGATTTCAGGAGTTCTGTTCACCCATAACTACACTTTGGGTCCAATAAGATAAGTCAACGTTGCCATATACACCATGCTCTGTTGGATCCCTAAAAATGTCATTTGGAAGATATTATTATTATTATTATTATATATAATTATCATCATCATTATATATTATGATGATCATCATCATATATTATTATATATTATTATTATAATAATTATTATTATAATTATCATATATTCTATTATTATTATTATCTCTTATTTTATATTATATATTAACATTGTATAAAGTAAAATCCACTACATCCATTTCACAGCCCGTCATGATTCACAGTTTAAACTGAACCAGATTCTCTGCCGGGAAAAATGCTGAGTGGTCGCGGCTCTGGGCAGATTATCTGATCACACGGCGGCGGCTGTGCTGCCAGAACAGCCAGGCTGTGATGTCAGGGACAGAGTCCAAAGAAACCCTTTTCCAGCGCGTTTCACGGGGCGTCTGGAGAGTCGGACGAGGGGCGTGTCTGGACAGAGCACGGCACCGAGCTCCGGGGAAGTGCTGGTGCCGTGCTTGTTGGGATGAGGCGCGAGCGCTCTGCAGGGAATCCGAAATTCCAATAAAATGCACAGCAGGGGTGATACGCCAAACCATCAAACTCATAAAACCACAAAAAAAGGTAAAAAATAATAAAAATAATAAAAGAAAACACTAAAAACTGACGACTCGGTCAACTTTCTCTCCCTGTTTCCTCACATTGGGTCAAAGGGGTTTAAAATGAGAAGTGCACTTTTATTCCCTTTTATTTCTCAGAAATATAACAGTAAATGTTTGATGTTTTACTTTTTCTGCTGCAGATTCAAAAACATAAGGCATTCATTTGTAGATAATAACAATAATGTTACACTTTTCTAATTTAGTTTTGCTTTATGTGTTTGAGGCAGCAAATTGAATTAATTGTAATAATAATAATTTACTTAAGAATATGTAGACCTTAAAAAAATTAAAAAAAATTATAGATAGATAGATAGATAGATAGATAGATAGATAGATAGATAGATAGATAGATAGATAGATAGATAGATAGATAGATAGATAGATAGATAGATAGATAGAGATATCAAAATTTGACTGTTCTGAAGTTCTCTTCCGAAAACATGTGAAATGGTTTCAGTGAAGGGAGTGATATGACTGTGGTGGTTGGAGCGGCCATACCTGACGCTCGCTGGTTGGGCTACTGATCAGTAGGTTTTAAAACCCCATCCCCACACACACTCAGGAGAGGAGCCCTGTCATGACAAGTTCTATCTGCTCCTGGCTTGTTCCAGCTGGCCCCCTCTCTACAATAAACTGGTGTTTACGTCCCATCGTCCTGGTTGGTTGGATTTCTCAGGCCCCGCACAGCTGATACGTAGCTATAGAAGCGAGGGTTTCTCTCTCACCCTCGTGATGTCCGTTGAGCAGGGGTCCGGGTGGGCCAGCGGTCCCGTCCTGGGGGCCGTCGCTGTTCAGGGCAGCCTTGGGGTGCGTTCCGTTGCTCAGGTGGGCGATGCCGTTGGACAGCAGAGCCTTGGCCCTCCTCGCCGGACCCTTTCTTCTCGACAGGGGGGCTGCAGATTGCAAACAAGCAAACAAATACATAAAAGCTAAAATAGATCATTTTAAAATAAATATGTATGATGTATGATATGCAATAATATCGCTCAAAGTATTATAAATGTATATGGCATTATTAATAGTTATATTACAATTATTCATTATGATATGTCATAATTAATCATCAATAACATTAATAAATAGACAAACAAACCCCCTCTTCCTTTGTTGACCTCCCTCGTGACTCTCTCTTCTTCCTCCTCCTCATCATCATTCTCCTTCTCCTCCTCCTCCTCCTCCTCCTCCTCCTCATCTTCCTCTTCTTCTTCTTCTTCTTCTTCTTCTTCTTCTGGTAGTTCTCCTGTGTCTGCTTCACTTATGGCCAGGATCTCGTCGCCGGGTGTGACCCTGGCGGGCCAGCTCTCCAGGGTGCCGTTCATCTCCAGGGAGCGGATGATGCTCTTGGTGACGCTCTTGGAGGGCTTCGCCGTCATCAGATTCCCAAAGCCTGCGCCACAAAACAGCAGTGTTTACACTGGGTTTACACTGTGCCCTTCTGTCAATATGAATATACATGTTCATACAATGACTTCAAAAAGTATTGTCACAATGTTGTTTGGGAACATGCAACATCGGAGTTCAAGGACTGGCTACGTCGCAGTTCAAGGACTGGTGATGTTGCTGCGCTATTTTCAATGGCTTGACTTCATTAAATTCTTCCCATTTGCTACTGCTAGAAAAGCAAAAGCTACTTCACCGTTCTGCATCTAGAGCCAGAGTGTGCACACTGATCAGCACGACAAGTGTCAAGTACAGCAGCGCACTACCTACAGCACCAGACAGTGGAACACTACGGAGGAACCAACACGCGGTGCAATACTTGCCGTCGAGCTGCTGAGCAAACTTTGTCAAGCGGGCTGAGCGTCCGATGGGAGGCAAAGGAGAAAGCGTTAAAACCCGACAGGCCGCGTCCACGCCTCCAGACTCTCTGGGAGTGACGCACGACATGAGGCTCGCGAGGGGGGACAGGAGGGACGTACCCACGCTCAGGTCTGAGATCCGCGAGACCTTCTTGTTTTCCTCCACCAGCTCGTAGAAGGGGCCGATGACCCGGAGGAGCTCCTCCACCTCGTCCGTGATGGGCATGCCCTCCAGGATCTGCCGTCCAGAGGGATCATGGCGTCAGAAGCTCAGATATTGGGACTAGGCAGGGTCTCGCGCTCGCTGCACTAACACACCGACGCTCATTTAATATTATTGTTTGTCGTCCTTCATTATTATTGTGCAGTGGCGAAATTAGAGATTCTCAATCGCCACGAGAATGAGCTGGTAAAATCAACATCAGATAAGTCAATTGGCCACTTGCACAATTTTGTAATCTGAATTCATAGTGAAGCATAAAGAACGATATGACCTGAAATTGATCACAGTATGAGACTAGAGATATGAGAGACGATTGGACCTTTAACCAGAAATGTGTCGATAGAAGAATAAAATACCAGTTTCATTTCGTCCACGTAGGCCGTCATGGCTTCGTTCTTTGGCATCTCTCCCAGAGAATTCCAGGCATCCCTAAAACACACAAACGTCGTCTGATCAGAAAATCAAACAACACACGGCACGGAGGACTGAAAAGGAAAAATAAATAAATAAAAAATGGTTTGAACATAAGGTGCAACCTCAAACACTTTCCAGCTCTCAGTTCAGTTAGGTAACGTTCATTTTGGTCAATGTGACTTGGGTCCATAACCCAAATTCAAACACATGAAAAAGAACAAACACACTGCAGGGGTGTGGCAGCGCCAGCCACTGAAAACTCATTTGCATAACGATTGCTCTGTTTGAAAAGGATCTGCTTAAATCGTCGAGTCGTCTAAAACAACAAAAATAATAATGATTTGGCATTCTTCCACCAGCGTCCCCCGCTCACTGGGTAAGACGTCACATTCCAGGTTGTTGTTTTTTTGGTGCAACTTTTTGTACGCATGGGTAGATCATTTAGCAGAACCCCGGACCGACTGCAGTGTGGCAACAAAGTCCAGTGTTTGAAAAAGAGTAACGTAACCGTTGAGCTGATGAACGGAGCCGTGTCGTGTGCTTTACGCTGCCAAACAAATCAGCAGGGTTGTGCCGAGTGTGGAACAGAAACAGAGTTCATACAAATATTTCATCCCCCCACCCCCTTCTCCTCTCTCGTATCAGTACCACTTTGCTTTTCCGACGGCGTCCCAGAAGCCGGGACGGGGGACGTTACACGGGCCCAAGGTGGCCTGCTTGTAGTAGCTGTAGAATTTGAGCATCATGTCGTTGGAGGGCTGAAAAGAACCTGCGTGGAAGAAAGGAAAGATTATTAGATCCGACATAGTTAGATCCCCGTATAGTTTGTTTTCAGTGATTCTGCTCAATTCTCTTCAAGAACGTCAAGAATTTCCTGCTCCCCCTCCCACACAAATGTTCCTTCTCTACGCCAGAAATATTGAATAAAGGGTTTTTGTCATTAGGTTTATTGTACATTACCATTTTTTATTTTGATTTTTATCATCTTAGGTTCAGCTTTCTGGTTCACTGCTTTATTTCATAAGTCATGATACATGAGCAGATTTTTCTGGCTTATTATCCATTTTGTTACTGTTATGTTTATATATTTTTTCACCTAGGAAGTCATCTAGGTCCCAGTGTAGAAGGTATGGAAATAAATCAAAAAAATAATTAAAACAGGAAACTTCACACACTGAACGCCAGCAGATTTTTTAAATACTCGACAGCATCGTTGCAATGGGGTTGATACCATCAAAGTATTTCCATATTCCTTATGGGTCCAGATCACATCGGTTTTGTATTCTTGTTTCGTTTTATATGCCTGGGGCTGTCAAAATCATGACATGACATTTTAGTATTTGTTGATTTTATATTATTATCATTATTATTAGTAGTATTATTAATAATACTAATAATAATAATAATAATAAGGAACTATCTATTGACTATGAACTTTGGAGCATAAAGATTCAGGTAGACACCGCAACCCAACTGATGGAAACTTCTAATTCACATTGTATTGACTGACACATTTCCAAAATTGGCTCACAATTGCAATCAGGCGATTATGTAACGATTGCGACGGCTCAATGAGTGACATTAGGATGTTGCGGTTTAATTGCAGGTGGCCGGTCGAATGCTCCAGCTCCAATACATGGAGAGAGAGTGTATCCCTGCGGAGGAAGTGAGACTGGATCACCAGGTGCTGTTTGCTTTGTTCCCTATGTGGGTTAATCCTGTTAAAACAAAGAGCCTGACAAGCTGTTCACCCATCCACACAGGTGACCAACGGTAACCCTGCAGGCTGTAGTGGAAAGCAAAGTACACTAAAGTCCTAGTATATCTTAGTATATCTTAAGTGTATTTCATTTCAGGGACTTTCAACTTTTACTCCACTACATTACAAAGAAAATACACTGTATAGACTTTTTACAGTCCGGGATTTCTAACACAGACACTTTAATTGCGTTTTAAACGAAATGACGGTATGCAGTGGTTAGTACCCACCAAAAGTGGTCCAAGGATAGGGGTGTCACTATTCTCTAAATCTACGATTGGATTTGACTTTCGATTCTAACATATGTATTTTTTTTTCCACCAGCATTGACGGCTATGCCATTGCTGTGCTTTTTATTTGGGAGGAACGGGGCGCAGGTAGAGCCGTGTTCGCGGCTGTGTACGCACAATTCACATATAAAAATATTCATAATTCCATATTCAAGTGTTATCCCTGTGCATTTTGTAAGCTTCTATCTGTTGTATCCTGTTATTGTAATGCACACTGCTCGACTTGAAGAATCTCAGTCGACTGATGGGTTTCCCCACTGATTATTCGACGGGTCGACTTTCAGGGGGCGGCCCTAAAGTTGCGAGGTGGGGCCTCAATGGATCGGCTTGTTGTTGCGGCGCATCCCACAGATGCTCCATCGGATTGAGATCTGGGGAATTTTGAGGCCAAGTCAACACCTTGCACTCTTTGTCATGTTCCCCAAACAATTCCTGAACATTTCTTGCAGCGTGGCAGAGAGCATTATCCTGCTGAAAGAGGCCACTGCCATCAGGGAATACCATTGCCATGTAGGCGTGTACTTGGTCTGCAACAGTGTTTAGGAAGGTGCTACATGTCAAAGTAACATCCACATGAATGTCAGGACCCAAGGTTTCCCAGCAGAACATTGCCCAGAGCATCACACTGACGCCACCGGCTTGTCCTCTTCCCATAGTGCATTCTGGTGCCATCTCGACCCGAGGTTAACAACACACACACACACACACACACACACACACACACACACACACACACACACACACACACACACACACACACACACACACACACGATGTAGAAGAAACGTGATTCATCAGACCTCCACCTTCTTCCATTGCTCCCTGGTCCAGTTGTGACGCTCCTGTGTCCATTGTAGGTGCTTTCAGGGGTGGACAGGGGTCAGCATGGACACTGTGAGCGCTCCCATACGCAGCAAGCTGCCATGCACTGTGTGTTCTACACCTTTCTATCATAGCACCGTTCACTGTTTCACCACTTTGTGCTACAGTAGTTCTTCTGTGGGATCCTTTGAGCACTTTTGGTCGGTAGTAACCACTGCATAGCGGGAACAGCCCACAAGACCTGTGGTTTTGGAGATGCTCTGACCCAGTCGTCCAGCATCACAATGTGCTCCTTGTCAACGTCGCTCAGATCCTTACGCTGCTTCAGCACATCAACTTCAACAACTGACTGTTCACTTGCTGCCTCATATAATAATAATAATAATAATAATAATAATAATAAATAAAAGTATATAGATAATAATAATATAGCCCACCCCTTGACAGGTGTCATTGGAACCACATGATCAATGTTATTCACTTCACCTGTCAGTTGTTTTAATGTTGTGGCTGATCAGTGTGTGTAGCGTTAGACTGTAGATAAGTATGGATTTAGGGTTAGGGTTGAACTATAGATCAGGGTTAGATCATTTCACCTGACCCTTGTTGAGAAAGTGTGAGGTTTAGGACTACAAGTGTGGTTAGTCTCCTTTACAGGCAAAACTGGAGTACTTTCTGATAAAAACAAATAATAAACAAGCTAAAAAAATAAAAAATAAAAAAGTCTCACCGTCTGGAGGTAAACTCTTGATGACTTTGACAGCAGCGTCGAACCTCAGCTGGGTCAGACGCCTGTCGTCCTCCATGCTGACGCACTCCATCACTGCAGAGCCAGAGTGTGCGCGGAGGCGGCCAGGGGCGAAACCTTCGGGAACGAAGACACAGCGATGGAGACGAAGGCACCGACACGGCGACACAAAGCGCACAAAAACAAAGCTGTTCCTGTACGAGTAGAAGGAGGCGGAGGAGGAGGAGGAGGAGGAGGTAGATGCGTCGTTTTAACGCCGGCCCACCGCCTAAAAAGGCCAACCGACTCGAACAAAAGTACTTGTGTCCAATAGTCTAAATTAACTCGCGGTTCGTGGAAGAAGAAAGAAAAACATACAAAGTAATTGCGCACCCACCATTAAGTGATCGTTGTTCCGTCTCTGCTTGGGGGGAGGTGAAGTGTCAAGACGCCATCGACGGCACAGTAACGACGAGCACAGCGCGCTGAGGGAGCTGTAGTTCTCTATCAGGGGGGCGCCGGGGTTCGCCGGCGCAACAGCCAGACGACGGGAACCTCAGCTCCCACAATGCACCGCTCCGCCGGCGCCGAGGTGACGTCGTAGTCCCGCGGAACCGTCAGCTGTCGGTTACAAACGCGTGGAGGGACGAAACAGGGAAACAAAACGGGAAAACGGTTCGAGGGTTGAGAACATGGTCCGTACAAGGGAAGCGAATGGAACGCGCCCAACCTCCGCGTCGAATCACACATACGGAGGGCTTGGGTGTGAATTAGCGACTTGGCGCACATCGAGTATATGACTACGTTTCCCAGCATCCTCTCTCAAGTCGGGGTCTCCTGCGTTATGCAGCGTTCAAGGCCCACGGGAGGGGTGGTAACATCGAGCTGCCGTCTGGTAAATACCGTTCACGTCAGCTGTCAACCCCCATTTTAAAGCTCCAGTGTGGCAACGTTTATTAGCGAATGAGGTGACGCCGAGCTCGGTTATTGTCGATATAATAGATCGTCTGTGATGTAAATGAAAATGTGCTCATGTAAAATCTAGCTTGCATTTGGCATATTGTTCAATTATTGATTTCATATTACTTCATAATACAATTACTTAAATAATTTAACTTGAATTAATGAAAGTATAATTTTCCCTTCTGTTCTTTCAATATAACGTAAAACAACGTTGTAAGAGATAAATCTCGCGATTGTTTTGTTTGTTTGTTCGTTGTTTTTTTGGTTTGTATATGAAATAAAAAAAAAATTGAATTTCTGGTACGTTATATATGAAATATGTTTAACAAGTGGGCCTGACGAACACTGCCATAAATACCCACATCCATCAACGCAGCATCATACCACCACAACACTACATATCCCGGCATGCTCCAGTCAGGGTCGGCGCTTTGAGTCCCTGTGTTGACGTTATGTTGCCTCATAATGAGCTGATTATTTGAGTTATTCAGGCAGAATTTGAATTTTTTTCTTTTTTTTTTGTCTTTTAATGTTTTTATTATAATTTAAAAAGTTGAAAGAGACAGAAATCTTAGTTTGGTTAATAATTACATTTTAAAGGTTTACGCCACATTCCAGCCGAGGTAACAGCGGCGCTGTCTGTTTAAAGTTGGCCCCACTCTAATACAAAGCTCACACCGGGTGGGAGGATATTTGCTGTCTGCTTGTTTGTTAGTTTTGTTTAAAAGAACAATAAATAAAATCAGGAAAAGGCAAACAATTAGATGGAAATGGACTTGATGTTGCGGCATGTCGTTTTTTCCACCGAGAAAAACGTCAAAGAAATAAAAAGCCGCGTTGAGGGTGAATTACCGCAGGACTCCAGCGCAGCATCACAGAACTACATATCCCGGCATGCTCCGGTCAGCCTCAAAGGGGAGGCCATTCTTGATGAACCTGATCGCTCACAAGTTAAAGTGGAACTCCATCGAATAAAAAGAAAAACGTCATAAGTTAATAGCGGGGAGGGTGAAGTTTGACGGTTGCTATGGGTTACTATTTTGCGTTTTTGCAGGACGACCCCCACTCGCTTGCGTAGAGAAGCGGAGAAGGGAACCAGGAGGCCGGGGCTCGGGGGCTTCCCGCGAGACACTCGGAGGGTTTGCTGCGGCCGCTTGTCACCGAGCAGCGCCGTCCCACACGTCTTTCAGCCGGAAAGGGCCCACCCGTTCAACCGTCTTTTAACCTCACCCACCCACCCGTTCAACCGTCTTTCAACCTCACCCACCCACCCGTTCAACCGTCTTTTAACCTCACCCACCCACCCGTTCAACCGTCTTTCAACCTCACCCACCCACCCGTTCGCCACCCAGGCGAGTGATCTTGCTCTGGCAAGGGGGCGCGGGCGTCCCCTTCCCTCAAAGAGCAAAGCATGGACACCGGTTCCCGGGCCGACCTCCCTCTTGGTTTACGACGGCTTCAGCTGAGGTGGAAAATTATTAAATTCAATAAAAAAAAATAATAATCTAAAAAAGTGTGCGTCCTCAAAAGGTTCCAGGGCGAGTCACTAAGTGGTTCGCTGCACGCTCCTGGTCTGGGATGAAGCCGTATCTGCCAAAGCGGCTTCGCTGCGTCCGAAATGATGCTCGGTCGAAGGAGCAGGACTGAGTGGCTGTAAAAGCCCGGTTTAAGGTTTTGTTGACTTTTTCCCTCCCCACTTTTTGTCTATTCTGTTTTTTTGGGGGGTTTTTTTGGTCCATGCATTTTGATTCTCGTTTTGTTGTTGTGTCTTGTTGATGTGATCACTTTATTGTTCTACCAGCAACAACGGAGACACGTGGCATCTCATGTCCGCGCTTTCTCAAATGGGGGTACCATGAAAACCCCAGGGGTACTTTGGGGCACTCCGAAAATTTAAATTAAAATGTGTTAGAACATATTGGTTGTTGTATGTAATGTTTACAAAAAATAAAGACCCTCATTGAAGTGCATGTTCTTCCTTCCTCCCCCAGTGAGGGGAGCGCTCAGCGGACAGGGGGGGGTCTCGGAGGGGACGCCCCTGGAACCAAGACCGAGAGCCACCGTTATGTAACATGTACGGAAGCCGATCGGGGCCATATGTGAAACGTTTATTCGAGTTCCGACTTCATTCTCACTCTTCTGTCCCCAAAGTCGCAGTTCCGAACAACAACACAATGCTCTGACAAACTAGGGAATGCCGACTTTAATCTCACAATCCGGATTTTGGACTTCGAGGTCAGAGACACGTCTCGAACGCGGGTCTTAATCCCCTTCGCCGAACGCAACACTGCAAACTCCCACACGACTCCAACGCAGCACTGGCGGCACTCCACCTCCCGGCATGCACCGCGCGGGTTCAAACGTTCCACCCCGTGGTGATCCCCCCCCCCCCCCCCCCCCCCCCTCCTCCCCTCCCGTCCGCCGGGTGGGTGGTGCCAGGGCGAGGGCAGGAACCCCACGGCAAGGCAGGCGGAGGAGTCCCGTCCGGTCCCCCCGTCCCCCCGGTCCCGTTCCGCTGCTCCCCGACGAAGAGATGTAAAGATGGCAGAGCTGCAGATGCTCCTCGAGGAGGAGATCCCGGCCGGCCAGAGAGCCCTGCTGGAGAGCCACCAGAACCTGAGCCGGGTGGCGGACTACTGCGAGAACAACTATGTCCAGGTAGGTGGAGGAGGAGGAGGAGGAGGAGGAGGAGGAGGTGGGTGGTGGACGGGGACGGCGTGTTCCTCTGCTCCCGTTTCCCCCCCCGGACAACGCCACCGGCCGCGGGCGCGAGATGAGCTTCCGCCCCTCCGCGGTTGACGTTACTTTGGCCGCGGTGCCCGCGTCGACGTCCGTCGAAGTGCGCGTTTCACCGCGACCGCGGACCGTGCGGCCGACGGCCAGAGTTAGTTCCTCGAGGGTGTGTCCAGTTTTCGGAACAGCCCGAACTTAGCCGCGTCCGCCGCCGCTGGGACGCCCGGGCCTGCGCGGTTCGCCCGCGGCGTATGAAGTGGCGATCCCTACGTTTTTGTGTTTAAAAACAAACAAACAAACAAACAAACAAACAAACAAACAACAACAACAAAACCGGGTTCGTGTTTTTGTGCCTCCTCCGCGCGTCTCCGTATGGAGCAGCCGCCCGTTGTGCCCGTGTGGCGTGTGCCCCCCTACCCCACTCCGCCGCGGTCGGTGGCGGGGTCCGCCGCCTTTGCCGGCGTCCGTGCCGAGGAAGTGATCGTCCGCCAACGCGCTGCGTGGGCTGCGACCCGTGGAATAGAAGCCCCGCGGATGAACGGAGAGTCGGGTCGTAAACAGTCCAGTCGCAGGCGCCTGCGACTGGACTGTTTACGACCCGACGCGACTCTCCGTTCATCAGTCGCCTCTCGACGAATGCAAAGCTGCCTTTTGTGAGTCGTATTGGCTTTTTCAAAATGTATTTCAACGGGTGAAAAAGGGGGCGACTGGGTGGGCTGTGATCTTTTGAAATATGACGCCCACGAATGACACCCGAGTCATTTTGAGGCTTCAACAACGCTTCGGGGACAGGGCAGGCGCCGCCATCACTTTTTGGCACGGCCCCCGGCAAGAGGTTCACTGACCAGGCAAGAAACGAGAGGTCGTCCGACGGAGAGGATCACCCGGGATGTTTCGGGTGGAGTCCTGGGACTTGTGGTAATGATCCGCCCCACGCAGACAAACGTATGGATTCCTACTTTAAACGTGTCGTCAGAAAGTGTGATTTTTGAGCTTCCCTGACGGGCCAAAACAGTTCTCAACCTGAGGTCCGGGGACCCCCCCATCGAAGAGATCAACGGTGATTTAATTTGCGAGTTAAGTTCGCACCGCTGGAGACTGTGCGACCACGACGGCGGCGATCGCAGGTCAGCTGCTCTCTCCCCAACTACAGTAGAGACGCTAAATCACCTCCCAGCAATAAAAGTCTTACATTTGGCTCCCAGCGCGAAATCCGTGGCCTGGTCTGTATCAAACCGATGCTCCCTGATCGGAGCCAGGCGCCCCTGCAATAGAGCACCCGGGCCGAGTGCACGGGGCCGTCCTCAGACCCGTGTGAGGACTGGTGGGGTTTTTCGGGCCGACGCTCAGAATTTAAGGCACGCTGAACGCAGGGCGCCACGTCGGTGGGCGGGGACCCGCAAAAAAGCAAATTGTTCCACAGGTTGATGCAGAAATGCAACCTGGTTGGTGGGGGGGGGGGGCTGTGAAAGTGAGAATTGCTTGTGATGTCATTGTCGTACGGTCAGTTATTTTCGGGGGCCCTCGGTGTTGATAACGAACCACACAGATCCAAACGGCTGGGGGCACGGCGTACTCTCAATGCGCGTCAGCCAAATGGACTCGGCGACGTCGCTCAGACTCTGCCGCCGTGACGTCGCGGTCGAGTCTCTGAACCTCGTTCAGCGTGAGGGGAGGAACGGAACGGGCAGTTCACTTCACTCACCCCGAAGCGCTCCGTGTATTTTGAAACGGCTCCAAAACGGTGGTAAAAAACAAACAGAAAAACAAACAAACAAACTAACAAACAATCACAAGAAAATCCACGTGACGGAAGGAGGTGAAGGAAGCGAGCAGCAGGAAGGAAGAGCGCTGCAGGAACACACCAGGGCGTGTCCGTTCCAGCCCTAGTCCCCACGGCCGAGGCTCCCTGTAATTTTTTTTTTTTTTTTTTTTTCCTTCTTCCTCCTCTTCTTCTTTGAGGGGGTAATTTTGTCGCTTGTCTGCGTTAACTTCCCCGACGATTTGTCCGTGCGCGCCGAGTTTCTGGAGCGGGCTCTGCTAATTGGGCTTTCCGAGACGCGGGAGCCGTGCGGTCGGCCCGGAGAGGAGGATGCCCGGGGCAACCTCAGGAGATCCCTAAATAATCGTTTCGTGGGAGAGCGAGCAAGGTCATTTTATTAAGCGCCTCGTGGAACACGATGCAAAGCCACGTTATTAGTGGAGCTGTTTATTATAACACCTCCTCATGGTGTGACCGTGTACGGCCCAGATTAAAGAAAGAAAGAAAACACGTTTTCCGCCGAGCCGTTGGGTGAACGTTACCCACCCTCCACAACAGACATGACACCCGACACGGTTCACCGTGGCCCCCACCTGCCATGACAGCTATGAAGTGGATACCAGAGCTCACAGAGAGACATTATATCTAAGGAGGGGAAGAGGGGAAAAAAAGAAGCAAAACAACGAGCTGTCCTTGGCGTTTCTAAAAGGCTTTTTTTCTTTTCGTGTTTTTGGGGTTGACCGCTGTTTTCCGTGTATCGCTACGCGCCAAAACGCGCTTCCCATTGTCCTGGAGGTTCTAAGCTCTGGGTGTCGGTCGGACACGTTTTTATTTTCAATTCTTTTTTATATATGGTTTGTCGTCGTCTCACGGTCTCTCACGCGTCGTGATCTTCAGCGCTCACCACGCACAGGGCGGCGAGTCTCAGCTTGAATGCGGTCGCTCCCTCTGACACACAGCTCCACATTCCCCTCCCTCCCTCCCTCCTTCCCTCCCTCCCCCTCTACCTGTTATAAAAGCCCGGCTGCGGCGACCCTCGCCGGCTGCAGTGCCGCGCAGGCTTTCGGCTCCTCCGCTCGGGAGCAGATGGGTCGAGCTCCGCCCTGTAAAGAAGGACAGAGCGCTGGCCCACTTTTGGACTGTTAAATAGTGGAGTGTTTTTGCACCAACATCCAAAATCAGATATCTATCAATAAGTATCTACAAATCATGCATCTCTACCCTGGTGGAATACCCACACCAACATGAAAAATGTCCGCTATAAAGGAAAACTTGACAGGATTTTCACATTTCTTTTAACACTCATACGCATGTGAGATGGGTCTAATTGGCGTGGGGGTGCGGTTGTTATGTCAATCACCCTGCTCTAATGACCCTAAAGCCTACAGTCTATACTGGATAGTCACTCTGTTTCTGCCCATAAATCAAGTTTACAACTCACAATTGTCAGGTGAAATGGGTATCAAGAGCATCCCTAATACTGTTTTCACACAAAACTTAAAATAAATTAAATAAATAAATAATAAAAAAGATCCATCCAGGCGACGAGAAATTACATTTTATTTCTTGTGTGTCACGTTTGACCTCGAAAACATGTCGGAAAAGGGGCGTGTCGCGGTGCCAGAGCGGCGTGGGAGACGGGACTTAAAGAAACAACGACATAAAACTGTTAAACTTGGGGAGAAATCTTTTTTGAGCCCCGACCCGACGCCACGGCTGGAGCAGCGTGGAGTACCCGTGCTGCCGGCGCCCAGCACGGGTACTCCCACGGCGCCCACACTCAAAGCATTTCATGCCTCCCCCATGCGGGGGAAAAAACGTCAATAACATCCGATTTAGATTTTTGGATTCTAGATGGGATATGAAATGATGGAATGATACAGATATTCCTGGCTGTTTACGCGCCGGCGCCCGGAACGCCAGCCCGCGTCGCATCTCGTCAGTTAAGAAGCTAAAATTAGCGTCGGCCCAGGTGTCCTGTTCACATTGGAGACGGAGCCCATAAAAACCCGTGTCTATTGCCGGGTCATTTAACCCGGGACTGAGACCCGGGTTTTTCCTTTCCCACTGATGACAAACGATGAACGTTCGTGGGTGTTAGCGGGTTTTTAGGCATAGTAGGAAAGGGGTTTAATATACTTGGGGAAATCAAAGCTTTAAAAAGCCTTTACTCATTCAGCGCCTTCTGCCTCTATGGGAAATGTTTCACTTTACAACTTGATGGTGAAACTGATATGCCAATGTGCTCTCTCTCTCTCTCTCTCTCTCTCTCTCTCTCTCTCTCTCTCTCTCTCTCTCTCTCTCTCTCTCTCTATTTTTCTCATTTGTCCTTGGAAAGTATCTGTTCAGCAGAGCGTGTTTTTCAGTGACAGTGTCGGCCTTTCTGCACCGTGTGCAGGTGGACCACCTGGCCCTGCTGTCAGTCCTCTGCCGTCGCAGCTGCAGGGGATAAAAGGGCTGATATCTGCGTTACATCACACCGGTTCTTTCTGCTGAGAGCACCGAAGTAGTGCTCCAGTGGTATTCGTGGGAGCAGTGGGAATCTTTCCAGCCTGTTATGTAGGCCAGTGCCAGTCATACCGAGGCAATTACTCTTATCTCGCTATCTGCTGATGTAAATCATGGCCGACACTAATGATTCTCAAATTTTTTTATTTTTATTTTTTATAATGGATTAACTGTTGATTGGGTTCTTTGGTTATTTAATTCATCTTTGTGATTCATTTAGACAAGGATGGTAAAATCCCATTACCAGTCATCTGAACCTGGACAGACATGCACATCGTCACATCTAATACAGGTGTCATTGCACCTGAATGGAAAATCCCTGCAGTCCACTCCTTTGAGTGAGTCAAATGGGGGGGTGTGTGACCTCATTATTTCTTTTTGTTTCCCAAATGAAGTACTGTAAGTTTTCTTCCTGCGGAACCGAGCCAGGCTGAGCCCAAGGTGAGATGGTGTTTTCTCCCTCTCTCGCTCGCTCTGGATTACTGAGACTCTTCTCCCTCTCCGATTTCCCTATTTTTTAAATTTATTTATTTATTTTTAAATGAGTGCCCTGTTTTTGTTTTTTTGTTTGTTTTTTTTGTTGTTTTTTTTCCCTCCTCCCAGCATTGGGAGCCAAGCTTTATAGACCTATCAGACTGCTTTATTCATCCTTCCTGCCACCTGTCACGCCCCGCCCATGGCAGCTTTTGGGTCGCTCCTCACTGTTGGTCTGTTTGGAATAAAGAACTAGTGATGGCTAATGATTTTAGTTGTCTTTTTCGTTTTAATGCGGCTATCATAGTTTAAGCTCATCATAGTGCGATGACATTGTGTATCTACCTTTTTGAGGGAAATACATTTCTTCACAATGAAAACTGGCCTGAACCAAACTGATGGAGATCAGTCGGCTCAAGTCATTGTGATCAGGTGATTATGTAGTAATCCGGACCATCGGAGCTTCTTAAAATGCCAGGGTCACATGGGGATAAATCATTGAAGCAATCAGTGCAGTTATTTTTGTTTCAGAATAAGTATTATGGGACGATTTGGAATTTGAACATGTTGTGTAACTGGATTTATTTTAACTTAGTTTATACTTTGAGACTCAAGCCCTTTCAAACCCTGTTTTTATTTAGCTTCTTGTTAAGTAACAGTATCAAGAAACCATCCCCCAATGTTTTTGGGCTTGGTGACATGGAAGCAAGATACTCATAGGGAACTTCACACAATATTATAGATATGTGGACAGGAATGGACTGGGACTAAAAAAAATGGCCCTGGACTTTTTTTTTTACCCAGACACGCTCACCACAACCACCCACACCCCATCGACGGATGTACAAATACACCAGCCCTTGATGCCACCACTTATAAGCATAATGGAAGGATACTTCAGGCTACTCTAACACTACAACAGAGCTATTTTAATAGCAAGGAAAAGGTTTGATGCCAGCAGGCCACCACTGTGAGGACACCATGATAGATCCAGTCAGTGTTTCATGGATGTCTGTATTTCAACAGGCTGTATCATCTGTATCAACAAAGGAAATAAGTCTGATAATACCATTGCCAATTTGATCACTTTGACCTTGAAATTTGAAGGACTTACTCTTCAGGCCATGTCTATAAACAATAAATAATTACAAACATCAGGTACTGACTCTACACACCTGTACTTCTAAAGTGCAGGAAAAATAATAAACACAATTTTAATAAACAAACAACAAATAATATCTAAAATTGAACAAAAAATTAGTACTGCAATTTTTTGGGCTTTCTGCTAAAATACAGACCATTACTCCAGCCCTGGGTATAGCTGGTAAATAAACAATAACAAAAAATTTTAAAAAACAGTGCTGCTGCTGCTGCTCGCGAGCAAGCAAGTTTTAGCTTCAGCTTCAAGTGACTTTCCTGTTTTTAGTCAGATTTTTGTCCATTCCTTGTCCGACCTGGACATGAATCCCCCCGTTCATGCACTCCTGTTGACTGCTGGGATTTGCTGCCTGGTGAGAGATGGGCGTCGCCGGTCCACTTTGATTGTGAGGGGTTGGTGAATAACCCAAAGTGGACCAGCGACTCAGATCTCTCTCGCTCTTGTTTTTGGATGATGGGATGCTCAGGCGGCTCAGATTGGTCCCGGTGCTACCTATGGCAATCAAATCAATTCAATCCCATTTTTAAAGAATCCAACCAATGTTGATGACATTTCCCTCCATTGTAATGGAAGTATGACCAAACCTCTGATTTTTAAATGTTATTATCAAGTGGATATGCACGTGATGCTGTGTACGCTAGTTTGCTTTCTCGTTGATAGTAAACTGATCGATTGGACGAAGGTTTCTCTGGGGCCGGACAGTAGGCAGTGCTATCTTATTGTCGTGAAATTAAGACATTTTTTGTCTATATGTGAAGATATAACTTTAAGTATCTGACGATATGAGGTCCCAAACTTTTGAGTTTCAATGGATTGGATTGGATAACGTGGGCTTTTGACATTTATACGTAAATCTCGTGAGTCATATAGAGATTATCAACGTAATGCATTCTTCCCGATCACCCTAACCTTGCCCAACCTAACGCCTCAGCAAATTCAAGTCAGGAGTGACAGCCCCCCCCCCCTCCCGGCTTCAAAAGGCTAATGAGATGCTGTCACATGGAAGGACCTTCTTTGTGCCCCTTCCCCCCGGCACAGGGATATCATCTTTAACAGCTCTGCCTCTTCTTAAGCCGCGCGCACACTACACCGTCGTCAAAGTGGTCAGATCCCAGCACAGTTCACGCCACACAACTTTTTGTCTCGTGATCGGGGATCTTGAAGTCGTTGTGGTTTCACACTACACGACTGATCTGCGACAGGGCGTCGCACGTTACACAATCTCTCACCGGGAGGAATCCCAGACCCGTCTGTCGAGTCTCCAGACTACGTTTTGTCACGAAGACGCACGTGAGAACTGACATGGGAAATGACGCGATACCGTGCGCAACACAGGATTATTTATTTTTTATAACGTCCCCGATCACTGTAAAGAAAACGAATGAAATCAGAATTTCAATAAGATATATATCAAAAACCTAGAGGGAAAAAAAGTAATATAGGTATCTATGATCTTCCAGATTACCACATCGCTGGAGGGTTTCCCTGGTTTTGGAAGTCTCACCCCTCTAGGCTTGGTTGGAATTTTTCAACCCCCTCAAGATTGATGTTGAGTTTTACCTCGGAAACGAAGGGCCTTTTAGAAAAAGTTATTGCGCGTTTATGTATTTTTTTTTTCCCCCAACCTAGACAAAATGTGCTATTTTTTTACTCATTAAGATTCCCGTCTTGCTGTCATCAAGTCCTATCAAGACAATGTCCCTGGATTACACATTAGTTCTCTGTGGGTTTACACCACAATGTTGTGTTGACAAGGCTCTACAGTAGCCCCGCAGAGGGGGTTGTGTGCAGTTGTGAACATTAGAATTATTTAAGATTTAAGTGATTGATTGATTTTGTTTCTGAACACGTTATACATGTTAGAAAGTAATTGCTGAATACATGTGAAAAGACGATGTACTACTGAATTCTAAAGTCAGACCGTTTCTCACAATTTTTGTGGTGCGCATTTTTACGTGGAGCGGCCATACACATTGGCATTGCCCCGCCCCTAACACTCTATTAACACCGGGTCGGAATCAGAGTGGTGAAATAAGCTAAGCTAACAACCGAGAGTTTGGGATAAAACACTATTTTGGGAATACACATTATGGGGTAAAAGTCATTTTCAGGGAGGCCATGAACTCATGCCGCGGACGTCCGGCACAAAAAAAGAACCGTCCCGCTGGTTGGACCGCGAGGGGTTTGGTTATGTTAGCATTAGCTGCATGCTAGCAGGCCTTGGAGCCCTGACTGGCCTGCTGAGGAGCCAGGGGGGGCACCGGAGTGGGGGGCAGGTCCCGCAGCCAGACAGCGGCACTTTGAAGTGAGAGACAAGAGACACAGGACTGGGTTCAGCAGAACCTCTAAACATGGAATTAACTTACTCCAATGTAAATGTTTAACACGATTAACATGATTGGACGTGGTGTCAGTGTCTTTAGCGGACAGGCCCCCAGCATCTCAGAGCAGAGATTTTTGTCACACTTTTGAAACCACATTTTTTTTCATCATTCACATTTGGCTGGGTGATATAACACCTTTTTCTGCGGTGTGACAAACTCAGAACCAATATTTATTTTCGCTTTTCATAGACTTAGAAATGGGCAAGTGTCATATTACGTGAACATTAAGAAATAGCATTTGTTGGATGAATATCAAGGCGTGTTATTGAGAGCCAGTTCCAAGTTTGTAACCGGTTCTAAACTACAAAAGTCACGCAAGCTGTTAAGCCACAACATAGTTGGAGGCTTCACTGCATGTCTTTTGTTTTAGAATTAATAACCAAAAACACCTTTGGGAATAATAACACAAAGTCTAATAACAGGTTAGGGTTAGGGTTATGCTATAAAATTGCATTAGCAGTCTGTAAAATTCTCAACTATAGATAATATTCACCCTGACTTAATATATTCCAATGTTAACTATTTTGTTGGGCCAAAATCCAGCTGTCATGCTTTGGAGGGATTTAGCCCGTGATTCAAACTACTGACCACGGCGTCTCGTGTAATCTTCTCTCCATTGGCTTTATCTTTTCCCCAATCTGTCCCAGAATCTCCTCCACCCACGTCAGTGCAACATCCCACAGGACTTAGTCTCACTTATCTCACTCTGTCCAGTCTACAGTGATCACAATTCAGTGCAACACACAGGGCAAAGTGCCGTGCGTGCTTTACGGCCTTCCAATTGTTTATTGTCTTTCCCTTAGGCGTATGTGCATGCTCTATTAAATATCCTTGACTAAATCTTGTCACGTTGGCTTTCGTGTATTTAGCGCTACTCTCAATTAGAAGAATCTAATGTCAGATACTTCGAAGTAAGTTGTCGGATTGATCCCTCAGAAAAGCCGGGTCTCGTATGCTCCGGAAAGTTCTATTTGTTTTTCTTATTCGGGCCCGTCCTGTCTCATCTTGGAGGCCGTGTTCTGTGACAGAGCTTTTCAGCAACACTTGAAAGTTTCAAGAGCTGACATTCCACACATTTTTTGGCCAGCTCGGCTGAGTGCATTTCCCCTTGGGACAAGTGGAAGCACATACAAGGAAATCTGTTTGTCATCTGGAGAAACACGGTGGTACATTTGACAGTGGCAACACTGTACGCTGTCGTTTCAGCCCAAACGGGTTGGGCGGTTTGAAGGCCATGTTGAGCTTTTTATTAACTGCGTCGGAACACTTGTGACCAGTGTTGGGCGAATTTGTAATTCTATCGACCGGCGTTTCGAGGAGGGAAGAAAAAAAAAAAAAGTACCCAGCCAGGAAGTAGTAGTACCCACCGGAACGACAGGAGGCAGTCGAGGGGGGGGGGTACGAGTAGACGTAGACGGAGGCTCAACAACAAACATGGCTGCGCCTAGAAAACGGGAGCTTGTTGACGCCGAGGCGGAAGCGTTCATTGTTGCTCAGCAACTAAAGCTGGTCTTGAATTTTCTCGACGCAGCAGTTTTGGCGATGCTATACTGTGTACAGACACACCTGGCTGGTAGTGACGCGGAAGATCTAAATCGGTAGCGAAATAAGAGGATCTTGCTGGAAAAAAAGAAAAGGGAAAAAAAACAAAAAAAAAAAACCTTGAGAAACCTGAACAGATCCTCTCTGACAGAACATGTCTTCTGTTCCAGTCATTATGTATTTTATCAGGCTCATCATGGAACTGGATCGACAAGAGATGATCAAAACGACTTTTGAAGGACTCTATTTGGGCATCACTGTATTCTGCCATCCGGGCGAAGGTTGAGGTCGTCACCCTTTTTAAAACGAATCCTAACCCTAAATATCTTTGTGCTGACATGTGAGGGAGCCAAAATGTAAAAGAACAGAAAAGAGCGAAGGATACATACAGTCCACACCTCAGGTTCAGTGTGAAACTATAACATTTGAGCTCTTTTCAGTCCTACCCATTTTGCCCGTTTCCTTCTCCTAGCAACATCGAGGTTTTTGGGCGGAGGGCAGCAAAGACGTCTGCACTGCGTCTCCCCCGACCTCTGAACGCTCCCTCCCTCCTCAGGGAGGAAGTCTGAGCCTTTCCTTCCTCCGTTCTTCAGGGAGAACCCGAAAACCGCTCAATCCAATGCGGCATTTTATGAAGGGCAGAATTCCACTTCCGCCGTGGCTTTCAGATAATCTGACATGGGTGGGATGGGTGAAAGGTTGTTTTGTTTTTGTTTTTTCTCCTAGGGCTAGAAGAATCGCAATAATCACACAATGTCATTCACAAGATCCCATTATTGATTTGGGAATCGATATCTGACTAAAGCCGCCAATTTTCCAAATAAAAGTCCCTTCAGACCTCATATTGTTGTCTGAAAGTTTGGGTCGTATATTTTTGATTTACAACGCAAAGTTGTGTTTCTTCATATAACAATGTCTTCACTTCATGACAATACAGTGAGTTATGGCGCAATTCTACCATTGTGCTTATCTCATACTTTCCAAGAAAACAGGAATACAGCAGGCGCTCCACCATGTTTATATCTACTTTACCAGCCTCTCAGCCTTACAATGGACAGCCTATTCCATCTTACAACTCTCAGGATGTCTACTCCTTTTCCACTGTTATTTCATCATCTGGCAACATTTGGGATGCAATCGCACGGTGTTCTGATTTGCTGTGTTTATACAGGGCGCTATGCAAACCGTGGATGTGACAGCGTCAGCCTGCATGAGGCGCTGACAGCCTCCCGTCCACCGCTGCCGCCGGTGTTCTCTGCCGGCTCGTTGACTCTGTTATTACTCAGCTCAGAAACACAAGGTGGAATTATCTCCAGGAGCTTTTGAAGCTCCCATGAAACCCAGCGTGTTGCCTGCGTCCGCTGTCGCAGTTCAACCACATTGGGATCGCTCACCAATGAAAGCTGAAACGGTGGCTAGGTTGAGTCAGGAGCGGAGCTGGAGTGGTATCCATTAGTGAGCAAAGCCACGTGGCGATGAAGACGAGAATTTAGGGTTCAGGCCCCGGTGCTAGAGGTGCCTGTGTACTCGGGGCCAAATGGAACTTTCCAGGCCAACCTCCTTTTCGCCCTGTTGTTTTTTTCTTTTGAAGTAAACTGAATACTCCCACAATAGCACACCCATGGGTTTCACTAAACAGGGTAGGAAGCAACGTCAATACTAATGAAAATGAAAAGTTATACAGTGAGTCCCATCTATCTATGCATGTCATCTACTGGCTCAGATTTTGCCCATACAAAGTGATCTTACGCATCGGAGCATCTTGACTTTTTAGTGACTGTCTATTCAGGCTCCATACATAACCCATCACAGCTGTTAACACTGGGTTTGTGTGTCGTTCTGATGTGTGCACTGGGTCTAATCCTATTTAACTGACGTACACACTCACTGTTTGATTTTCCACATGGACTGGTCGGTTTTCATTCCTACACTCGTCTGTTTTTGTGTTATTTACCCTTGAATTTGGGAAACAAAGACATTGTCCTTCGGGCACAATATCATGCGCTCATAACGTCCAGTCTACCCCTGATAAGTCATTGTTTCTCTGTGATTCCTGATCCCAACTCAAGCCCCACTACTGTAACTATTCCCAAATTCTCAGAATCTGGTAGCCAGGGCAGGTGGATGTGTTTGTACTGGCAATGCAGCCATGTGTCACGTCCGTCCATTCCTGAACGCCCACATCACCCGATCAGCTTCCAAAGCAAAACACAGCGTTGCATACGTTATATCTCAGCTCCCATATTAAAACAATCCATCTGAGGACGGTCACATTGTACTGATCATTTAATTGTTCATTTAAAGTTTATCGGACCAAAAGTGTAGTTCACTCTGATATTTCAGACCTCATTGTGAGAAATGTTCGGTTGTATTTTCCGGTCTTAGTCCAGGAATGAAAATTGTGTCTCGATTATGACGTCTTGATTTGACGATGACACAAAACGTTGAGACTCAAACTAAAACTATGAGCTATTTATTGTCCGGGCCGATGAAAGCCTCATTGTTTATTGTCATCCCCATGATGTCAATTCTTTTTCTTTTTTCCTTCGCTTTCTTCCTTGAATGAGTCATTTCCCCCTTTTATTTATTTATTTATTTATTTATTCTTCTCTCCCTCGCCGTATGTAACAATTAGATGTCCTGGAGGCATCTTGGTGAAGTGTGGTTTGGAAATTCTCACCCCCCCTCCCCCCTCAGTGTCAAAAGGTTTGCGTGAAAGGGTTGTATTTCAGTCGTTTTTCAGGGCTCGACAGCAATGGTTGCCCGGTTGCCCTCGACAACCTGACTGAGTCAATTGGCCACGAGGCTTGGGCAGATTTACGATTAACTCATCTATCAGGGATCAGCTCCATCGATCGCAATTGGGGTGGAGGGGATAACTAGGTACTCAGGGATCTGTTGATTTCTTCACAAGGTTTGAGACAGCTGTTCACTATGAAGGCAGCCCCCTTTGTAGCCCAGACCTTTGTACAGTTTAGAGAGAGATGTTTTTACAGTATTTTATCACTTTCTTTGTCCGCTTATGTCATAAATATCCATAAAACATGACATTCAGAGCAGCATCCGCCATAGGTCAAAGTGATGAAAAACATTTGGTTTTTACCTCCAGCTGTGGATGTTTCACTGTTTTTAATAAATGATTGCGGCTCCCCGTGGCGCTGTCTATAGCGGAACCATCTGCGGGTGTTGGCGTGCGTGCCCACTGAGGTGAACACACAAACACACACACACACACACACACACACACACACACACACACCTCCAGCAGACGGCCTTTTGAACCGTCGTCCTCTGGAGAAATGCCTCCACCTTCTCCTCCCCGGAGGCCGTTGTGCAACACATCTGCTCGTCAGATTCCCGCGAAGAGGGGCGAGGCCGTCACCGGCAGCCAATCGCTCAGCTGGGGCCTGATCCACGGCATAGAGCTCCGGGGCCTTCAGCCTACGTGTTTTCGGATCGGAGTGGTCGTCTGGCAACTGGGGGTGGTGGTTGGTGGTTCCGTCCTCAGCTCCTCCCGGCTCATTTGCAGAGGTGTCCTTGAGCAAGACACCCGACCCCGCGGAGCTCCGCGCGGGTTGTCTCCTGGCAGGGCCGACGCTGCCGTCTGTCTTAACGTGAGGCGTGGAGCATGTGAAGCGCTTTGAGTGGCTGAGTGGCTTGAGGAGCTCTATATAAATGAAGTGCATTTACCATCACTCTACGACAAGTTTGTTTTCACATTTTATTGTATCAAACGGCGCTTGTTTTCTGTTTTCAGCTGTTTCTTTTACTCAATAACTTGTTATATTTTCTAAATGATTTTAATAGGGGTGCAGAGATTCATATACCTGGTATCTAGTATCAGTTCTTGAGTATGTTTCAAGTATTGCAAGTATTCAAGTATAACCTTAAATGTGCAGTGTTAAGGTTTTAAGGGAACAGACTTGGCAGAAATGGAATATAATATTCATACCTATGTTTTAATTTGTGTATAATCCCATGAAAATAAGAATGGTTGTGTTGTCGTTACCTTAGACTGAGACGTTTTTATCTGCACAGGGAGCGGGCACCGCCATGTTTCTTGTACAGTAGCCCAGAACGGACAAACCAAACACTGGCTCTAGAGAGGGCCTTTCGTGTTTTTTCACGGGTTCAGCGGCCACCGTCTTTTCCACAGAGGCCGCCATGTTGCCCCGCTAAGCACACTAAGCACACTAAGCTTTTTCCTCATTCAGCTTTTATAATGGTTATAATAAAAATAAATAAATAATAATAATGCATGTTAGAGGGCAGTCACGGTCCTGATATTTTAGTCAATGTTTAATTGTTATACAAATTATTTGCTGTTAACAATGTAATTTCTTCTTTGCACATTTTTTTTGTTTGTTTTATGCTACTATGATAGCGGCATTTAAAAAAAATAATAATAATAAAAAAAGAAATAAAACTCATCATTCGATTGGCATTGAACGTCGAAACATTCAAATTTTGGTGAATTATGAATTTTCCTCAACACAACTCATGGAAACTCGCCTAATTCACATTCTATCTATTGGGGCATTTCAAACTTTGGTCTAAATTTCCCCCTTAAATTTGCCCCCTAAATTTTTGGAATCAAAATATTTTACATAAAGATCACAATCTGCTCATTGCGACACTTTGACATTGAGGCGTCTTTACAGCTCGACGGACCCCAGATGATCTGAGGACAAATCAAAATATAAAACCACAGAAATCGCACACAAAGTCAAACAAATCACATTTGCCATCAGAAATAACAGCAATTTGGACCTTGACCTCATCCAAGACGCGGAGTGATTTCAAATGTCTTGTCGTTTTTGCAGTAGTGAAGCGTGTCGTCCTGATAAACGGTCTCCCCCGATCCCCACCTCCCCCCCGGCCCCACCCGCCCGCCCCCACCCGGGCTGCTACCAAAGCCCAGTGTGCGTGGCTGCTTTTTGGACCGGGCTTTACGCCGGGACGGCCTGCGGAGATCCGACACGCCCGGTTCCCTTCCCAGCCTCGGGTGCCGCGACGTGCCGTTGCCGCCGTTTTCGGCTTAATTACGAACGTCTTCACCTGGCTCTGGTGGGAGGGCGGGGCGCGGGCGAGCGGTAGATGCGGTGAAGTCACGTCCTCCATGTTTAGTCCTGTGCTCCTTCCAACACATTATTATTATTTATTTATTTTTTCCCCCGACAGCGATTTCCTATCTCTCTGTAACTTGAACATTTGACCTGCATTCTCATGTTCCTTCTGCTGTCGCCTTGCTTCCTCACTTTCTCTCCTTTTCTGTCTCTCTGTTTTTTCCTCCGTCACTCTGTTGACATATCTGGCATATACCATATCATATATCATATACTCTATTTCTTGCTGTCTCTATTGCTTTATTTTCCTTTCTCTCGTTTTCTCTTAATTTCTCCCTCCCTCCCTGTGTGTGTGTGTGTGTGTGTGTGTGTGTGTGTGTGTGTGTGTGTGTGTGTGTGTGTGTGTGTGTGTGTGTGTGTGTGTGTGTGTGTGTGTGTGTGTGTGTGTGTGTGTGTGTGTGTGTGTATTGTTTTGTGCCTTTTCCATTGGGATCACAGTAAATGCCAGGCGCTACATTAAATCGAAGGCTTTATTAAAATATTGTCCAAGCAGGTAGAACAGGTGGAGCTGGTGGAGTCAGCACGGCCGATAAGGATCAGTGACGGTTCAAAGTGCCAACAGCAATGGAAACGTGTTGGAATAACACCACCCTCCCTCTCTCCTCCTCCAGGCCCAGGACAAGTGGAAGGCTCTGGAGGAGACCAAGGCCTACACCACCCAGTCGCTGGCCAGCGTGGCGTACCAGATCAACGCGCTGGCCAACAACGTGCTGCAGCTGCTCGACATCCAGGCGTCGCAGCTGCGCCGCATGGAGTCGTCCATCAACCACATCTCCCAGGTCAGGAGCGCACAGGACGTCGGCAAAACACCCGCACATCCGCGTCACCACCCGGTGCACCGCGTGGGGTCGGTGGTGTAGATACAGTACCATTTACCACTATACTGGACACAGTACGACATACTGCTATATCCAGTAGGGATGCAACAGTACACGGTATCGAGCCGCTCAGTACGCCCACTACGGCTCAATACGCACGCGTGAACCGCGGTATCACGGTAAAGGTCCAGCGGACGCGTCAGTCCACGCTTCCTGGTAAATCCACTGACAGCTCACTCCTTCTCTCAATGTCTATTTAAACATATGTTGTTGTAAAGAGTGCAAATCCATCGAGGTGTCCAGTCGGAAAATAACGTCCTGGGATGGGCGTGGCCGCTTCCTGTGCTGGTTTTACCGCGTTTTTATTTTAGATCTGTTGTTCCTACTTGTATGATACAAACATTTTAAAGCGAGTGACGTTCAGGACAGTCGTTGGATCAGGACGGTGAGATAGGTAACGGAGAGTTTGTAACGAGTTTGTGCTTCTCTCACTTATTGGGTTCTTAATGGGTTCTCATTGGGTTCTTATTGAGTTCTTATAGAGTTCTTACTGGGTTCTTATAGAGGTCTTCTTGGGTTTTTATAGATTCCTTATTGGGTTCCAATCGGGTTCTTATTGAGTTTTTATAGATTTCACATGAGGTTCTTATTGGGTTCTTTTAGAGTTCTTATTGGGTTCTTATATAGTTCTTATTGGGTTCTTATTGGGTTCTTATAGAGTTCTTGTTGAGATCTTATTGGGTTCTTATTGTGTTGTTAAAGAGTTGTTATTGTGTTCTTATTGTGTTATCAGGTTCCTATTGGGTTCTTTTAGAGTTCTTATAAGGTTCTTATAGAGTTATTTTTGGGTTCTTGTAGAGCTCTTATAGAGTTCTTATCAGGTTCCTATTGGGTTGTTATTGAGTTGTTATTGAGTTGATATCGAGTTCTTATTGAGTGTTCTGGGACATGTTCTCCGGTGGTTCTAACCTCTTTTGTTCTCACATCTTAAGTGTTTCTCCACCTCCACCTCCACCACCACTAGACACTTGGGCCAATTACCCACTATCCTGCACACCTCCCCTCCAATCAGAACTCGTGCAAAGGGGGACGGTAGCTCAGGAGGTAGGGCTGGTGGTCTTGTGATCCAAAGGTTGCTGGTTCGATCCCAGGCTCCTCCTGCTAGCATGCTGTAGTGTCCTTGAGCAAGACACTAACCCCTAATTGCTCCTGATGGCTGCGTCCATCGGTGTTTGAACAATTGTAAGTCGCTTTGGATAAAAGCGTCTGCTAAATGACTAAATGTAAATGTAATGTAAATGTATAACAACCCACCAATGAACTCAAACCCCTGAGTGAGCTCATTAGCTAACTCTGGCACATTTACATTGGTGTGGAAAATGAAATATTGTTTAATGTGCACTGTCCCTGGTAAATAAATAAATTAATACATACAGTACAATATACAGCTTAACATGTATACAGTAAGATATACTATTATGTACAGTATTTTATTTTATGTTCAGTACGATAAACTACTATCTACAGTACAATATAGCAGTTATAGGGTATACAAGCTATACTTGGATTCACAGAGGAAGTTGTCCTCTGAGTATAAAAACACTCAGTTCCAGATGCTAACATGAGCTTTATAATTGTCTTAGAAAAGCAGAACTGGTCCCGGAAACAAACTTATTTCCCCTCCAGAAGAAGTGAAAGTTTCGCCCAGAGACTTTTCTAAATTAAGCTTGGGTTTCATATTTCCACATTAAAAAAAGAAAAAAAAAAAAGGGCTTTCAGGCTTTTGTTTTCTATGTTAAAAATGTCATGGTTATTTGTGTGTATGGATATTTAGCTCAGTCCCGAACACGGAGACACAGAGTTTGTGTGTACACACACACACACACACACGCACACACTATACTGTCCGCTCCTCACACACTGCATTTCCGGTTCAGTTGCAGGTCACTTCCCGTACCGCTCAGGTATTTGGTTTCTGACCCATCAGGCTTTTACCAATATGGTTTGTAATGGAGGGAGTATCAGAAAACGGCATGTCCTCCGCTTGGTTTCATGCTTCTTCTCCTTTTTGACAAACAAAAGCACAGCTGTAGCAGCTATATTTTTGGATCTTGGCTGTTTACAGTAATTGTGTTGATGTGTGTTCAGTCAGTTCCTTCTTTTGAGGTGTGTGTGTGTGTGTGTGTGTGTGTGTGTGTGTGCGTGTGTGTGTGTGTGTGTGTGTGCGCCCAGACACTGATGCTTTTATTGGTTTAACAGTGAAGGGCGTCTGGCCAGCACCGTGTGGGTGTGTGATTAAAATGACTGGAGCTCTGTCTGTCCTTTTTAGCGTGTGCGTTCTCTGCAGGGACGGCACACAAATACACAGGCTCCGACCCACAGACACAAAGCCTGGAACGTGTTACATTTACCAGGGTTCTCACCAGGTCCTTGAGGTCCTTCAGGTGCTTGAATTTCGTCCTCTGAAATTCAAAATGTTTGCTTTTATGGCATAGATTATTCCAAGGAAATGTACATTTATAATAGAAGGTGACAATGGGATTCATATATATATATATATATATATATATATATATATATAACCTGAAACATAAATAAAACCTTCATATAACTTATATGAATAATAGACAATGTGACTGAGATTATATTATATTTTAATTAATAAAGGTCACATTGAAAATGTATAGTTCTTTTCCGTTAAGTCCTTGATAATTAACAAATAGTGCTTAAAAAGTACTTCAATGTCCTTGAATTTCATTTGGTAATGCCAGAATGAACCCTGATATTTGCCTCAATGTTGGAACTACTATTGAACTGAACTTACACTTTGTGGCCAAAAGTGGCGATAAGGTTTTAAAGAGACGTGAAGGGTGGCTCCCCAAAAGTAATCCCTGCATCAGAGTGTGTGTGTGTGTGTGTGTGTGTGTGTGTGTGTGTGTGTGTGTGTGTGTGTGTGTGTGTGTGTGTGTGTGTGTGTGTGTGTGTGTGTGTGTGTGTGTGTGTGTGTGTGTGTGTGTGTGTGTGTGTGTGCGCGCGTGCGTGCGAGACCATGTGAAGCAGGTAAATCCAGCCTCTCATCCAATGAAGTCATTAAGTGCTTGGATCAAAGAAATGGCTCAGAGCCATGTGGCTGATTTGGGAGTGTGTGTGTGAGATTGATAGAATCTTCCCAATGCAAGACTCAACCACCCTAACCCTTATCAGGCATCTAGTGACAAAAAATTGCAATTATTTAGCTTTTGTATTGACATGGAAGCCTTAGCGGCCATTAGACGTCTCTAATGGTCAAAGATGATAAATGGGGGATGGTAGCTCAGGC
Source organism: Zeus faber (assembly GCF_960531495.2). Classification (NCBI taxonomy): domain Eukaryota; kingdom Metazoa; phylum Chordata; class Actinopteri; order Zeiformes; family Zeidae; genus Zeus; species Zeus faber. The sequence continues at coordinate 5,317,310 of NC_137206.1, read as the reverse complement.
GGTAGAGCTGGTGGTCTAGTGATCTAAAGGTTGCTGGTTGGATCCCAGGCTCCTCCTGCTAGCATGCTGTAGTGTCCTTGAGCAAGACACTTTACCCCTAATTGCTCCTGATGGCTGCGTCCGTCGGTGTTTGAACAATTGTAAGTCGCTTTGGATAAAAGCGTCTGCTAAATGACTAAATGTAAATGTAAATGTTAATGTGAAAAGAGATATTGATTGATTGATTGATTAAAGGCGAGTACAAATATATTGCGGTGCATGCATTTATAGTCTTTTATTTAGTTAAAAATAATGTGTATTTTGTTTATAAACGTATGTCTATTAAGTTGAAAGATCAGATGACGTATTTTTCTATTTCACGTCTTCTAATCTACTTTACGTTAATGAAAATTCATTTGGACACAAAAATAAGACCCAAATATGAATCGTTATGTTCTGATAAACCAAATGAGCAGGCTGATACCGGTTTGGAGCTTGTGCGGTTCGATGAACGGAATGCAGCTGGTTGGTCAGGTTTGTCTGGGAGAAGTCACTAAGGATAGGCTGAAGGTCAACACAGGACAGAATTTAAAAAAATAACGTTTTATAGTAAATAAGTCATAGTGAGCAGACATCCACATGTAGAACCATCCAGTCAGTAAATCAGATGATGGATACTTTATTCATACCGGTCAGCAACAACTTACATAAGAAAATAGGCAATAATAATAATAATAATAATAATAATAATAATGCAATTTAATTAACAAATAAAATAAGAAAATGGCAATGTATGGGAAATTAGGAAATAAAGAATAAAACACAACGGTTAACTGTACAGAATATAATATGGCAATATACACGAAACCTAATGATGAACAACAAAATATATAACCTAACATCCAAACTGTAATAATAAGTAATAGAAAACAATAGAAAATAAACCTAAATCAAACCGCTGCATTAACCACTGTATCAACAAATTCACATTATGGCATTAAAGTCAGAAAGCGTGAACAAGCGAAAAACAAGAAATATGGATGATGACTCGCTTTGATGATAATGATAATAATAATAATAATAATAATAATAATAATAATAATAATTATAATTTAAAAAAATGGATTTTGGGAAAGCCAGGAAGGACACACGCGCTAACACTGTAGGAAAAGAGAACAGATTTGCACTCCTCCCCCCTCCGGGTTTTTGTGCCAATATTCTGTCGGCTGGCTTTCAGTCGATGCCCGGTGGTCACCGTGACGCCGCCGTCTTCCTCGGTCTCCATGGCAACACGACAGGACATCTCAGCGACGCACATGAAGCGCTGTCAGAGAGCCGGCATGGGCTGTACTGTAAAGGTCAAACCGCACTGTACCAGGCGTGTGGGGGGAGACCCTCATTCACTCAAGTATCGCAGGTTTATTTTTGGGCTTTATTTTTATTTATTTTTTTAAATGGGATTCTTCACAATATTGACGATCTGCCCGGAAATTCAAAACCCAGCGTCACAAAATGAAACTGTGGTTGAACAAACTTCAATCAGGCTGGCAATTTAAAATGTGATATCAGTCTGAAAGTGGTTTTAGTCAATCAAATAATTCCAAAAGCCGTACTTTAAGTACTCGATTCTTCATAGCGACACATTTTGGGGGGGGGGGGGGTCTGTTTGTGTGGCCTTTCCACCGCAGCATTGTCCGTCGCCGTATGACCAGCTCCGAGTTTGGTGGTAACAAGGTGCCAGGGAATCGACGACCATCGTCGCCCCGCCCGGCCGCCGGGTGAACCCCGACCGACAGAGCAGAGCCTAAATTTCCCAGAGATGGGATTCCTTTCCGGTTTGTTTTTTTTGTTTTTTTTTACAGACGATCAGTAAAGCAGATCTCAGGATTGAAAGCCGCGCTGCATCCATCTTCTTCATCTCCTCATCCTCCCCCTCTTTCCTCTTGGCTACAACCCTTTATTTCTCCACCCGACAATGCCCTGTAATTTATGACGCGTCCCTCTTATTTTAGTGTGCCGTTATATTTTTGCAATTTTCCCTCCGAGTATGAATAGTCTGTCTGTCTGTCTGTCTGTCTGTCTGTCTGTCTGTCTGTCTGTCTGTCTGTCTGTCTGTCTAACAAGTTGTTGCTATAGATTGCTTCACAGGGAACATCAAATCAACACAAACATAATAAAAAGAGAAAAGGCACAAGGAGTAAATATGCAGATGGAACAAACGAGTATATGTGTACATCTGGTACATGTATTAGCTAGAATGGAACATTGTGTATATACAGTCAAATATACACGTTGAATATCAGTGTTTCAAATAAAATAACAGATAAAAGAAACCATATACCACCCATATAGAAAATAACAGATTTGACAAAATCAGCATCTGTTCATTTCTCGACGACGGGCGGTTTTTATGTAGATATTCTGAAGACGGCACTGATTGGGCCGGCCGTGTTTTTCCCCGCCCTCCAGCGTCCTTCTGGCTGCGGTGGAACCACTGGGGCCGAGGCCGCTCCTCTGTCCGTGGTCAGGGTGTGTCCGCTGGGTCCCTTTGACTGGAACGGGGGTCATCCGACTGCAGCCAAAAATAGGATAAAAGTTTCGTTGTCCCGCGGGGAAGTGCCGTGCCGGCAGCTGGTCAAGACGCACGCCGTTGGGAAGGGTGCATAAAACGGGTTGGAAATAAATAGGAATCGTAAAAATAGTATAATATCACTGTCCATTTATAACGATACAAAATAGTAATAAAAAACGATACGAATTCAAACAGTAATAAGAACTATGGCAGAGCAATTATATCATAAAAAAAAAAACATACCGAGCTGTAGACTGGATAGAGTGGATGAGAGATAAAATAAGACACTTTATTCATCCTGTGTGTGTGTGTGTGTTTGTGTGTGTCTGTGTGTGTGTGTTCTTTGTTTTTTACTAACTTCTCAAATCTTGATTGATCCTGGGTCTCTAAATCAAGACGCGATCAACATCTGTGTGTGTCACAGTGTTCCTCACCGGTTTGTCCCTTCACATCCGTTTATCTCTTCCTCTCTCTCTCTCCTTCCGACGTTCACGTTTGCTGATGTTATGACTAATGTTTTTCCCTTCTTCTAACATTCTCTCTCTCTCTCTCTCTCTCTCTCTCTCTCTCCCTCCCTGTGTGTGTGTGCGCCTTCCATCATTTTAATTCAGCGGGGTGGAAGGCGGAAGTGTGAGGAGAGAATGGAGGGCGAGCAGCCTCCACCTTGTGCTGCGTGTGAAGGGGCTGCTAAGAGGCCGAGAACAGGGGGCGCTTTGTCCGCCCAGTGGGAGAGAGAGAGTCCCTCACATCCAAGACGCCCCTCTGTAATACACCCTGGAGGGAGGGAGGGAGGGAGGGAGGGATGGAGGGAGAGAAAAGTACTACAAAAGAAGAAAGAACTCCACGCAGGAAGGTTCTTCCAACATCTATCAAACGGCGCTGGCAGCGCATTCGGCGTGTTCACGCCAAGACAGCGACAGAGGAACTGGCAGAGAAAGTGCTCGGAAACAAAACTCGGAGACGATTGTTCGCATATGACCACCATCGCAAGCTTTGTTTTGTTTCTTTTTGCTGGAAAAGCTCTGTTTGACCCTGAGAGCAGCGGTGCCGGGGGAGCGAGCAGCGTGGCAGTGCACGTGACGCTCAACTGCTTTTCTGGTGTCAAGGGAAGGAAATGGACGCGGGGGGGAAAAGTGTGGCCCTCGCCATGGCAACGCTGCATATTGGAACACTTTTTCGAAGGGAGGCAGACGTGGCCGCGCGCCACGGAATACATCCCAGATGATGTGTTCTGTGGCAGCATCAATAGGACGAACGAGTTGTTATTGCCGCCCTGCATCGGTGTCTCATGACTTGCACGTCAGCCGTGTGGCGGGGGCTTTGACTCACTTGGAAACAGACGATTTGGGGGAAACACCAGCGCAGTCGAGCACCGTCTGAGATGCCGAAAACAACACAGTCGTCTTCCAACACTGGCCCCCCTCCCTCAGAACGAAATTCTAGTTTAATTAAAATGTTATTTCATATTGCACATTTAAAAAATATGGACATAAGACATCATGTCTTTAGTGTCAAACCTCCATCCAAGTGAAAGAAATGTCTGTTTTTTAGACCGTTGTTCCAACAGCTGGGGGGGTCTGAATTAATCTTTATATTTGGGCTGCAGAAAACACATGGTCAGTACTGCCAGCTACCTCTGAAGTTGTTTAATTTTCCCAAAGCCACTTGGAGCCTCGCAAGCGTTCCTGCTGAACCCAGTGAGCGCGGCAACGTCGGGGCAGTGCTGCAATGTCAGACCGCCGTACAGAAAGCAGCTGACACACACACACACACACACACACACACACACACACACACACACACACACACACACACACAGACAAATACCCACCTACTGTAAACAGTACCCTGCCGTTCCCATGACTGCGTAGTTTCCTAGGATGTGATTTCTACGGCAGAGTTGCACTTTTAATCAACAATCTGCCTTTTTCCCCACAAGTCGTGCTTTGTTGGGCTCTGTTAACACCAGGACTGTTTGACAGGAGGTGTTCCTGCGTTGGGTTCTCGTGGGGGGTTCTGCATGCGCGGGTCTCGGCGTAACGTATACAAGAACAGTCCTCGCGTTATCTCAAGTGGTCGTTCACTGGATTTGGCCTCCATCTCCTTGTGTGTTTCTGTGCGGTGTGCTGGTGGCTACGCCACAGCGGTGGCTCTTTGACCTCCCTTTGAGAGGGAATGGCAGGCATCCAAATAGGAAATTAACCCCCCACCGGACGCGTGCATGTGCGTTGCGTGGGGTTTTTGTGTTTTTTGTTCCTGTCCGTTTGCATGATGGTCTCTGCCGTTGCAGCCAGACCCTTTTGCTGAATATTAGGCTGTTTTGTCTCTCTGTGTGAGAGGAGTTTGGGTTGGCCGATATGGAAGAATCTACTATTCTGGCGATTATGGGGACATGTACCTTATTTTATTACAGTTCTTTATTTGGTTATTTATTTGTAAAAAATCTCATGTTGAAGAATTCAGATTTTATCTAACTATATTTTAAGGTGAAATATAATATCCAAAAAACAACACCTGAATCATTGAGTCCGAAACTTTAGGTCACGTCTTCTCATCGTCAGTAATCTAAACTAAAACGATGTATCCCGATAAATCTTCTCTTAATTGCATGGCGTTACGATCGTGCTGAAAGAAACCTCAGATTGTCTCCCTGCCCTCACAGGAGCTTTGCTGATCCTTCGACGGAAATGGTCGCCTGGAGGTTAAGATGTTTACGAGTGCATAGTGTCTGTGGTTTGACCTGTTGGACTGTTATAAAAAAACAAATAAACAAAAAAGAAAGAAAGAAACCCACCCAACCATTGCCCCTGAGCAAGCCATTTGACCTTTCACTTCTCCGTGTTCTAGTGAAACATGGAGGCTGGAAGGGAGGTAGCGCGCTGGTTCTGCCTCAAACCCCGTTAAGAGCGGTTTTGGGAACATGGAAGTGCCTCTTAGAATAAAACCCGTTTCCCATCAGCTCCATGGCCTCGTGTTGTAACGCGCCACCTCCACTTGCTCCTGGTGCGTTCCTGCGTTTTTAAAGGGGAAAGTGAGAAAATCCTGAATGGTTTGGATAAACATCCTGTTTACAAAATGTATGTTGGTGAGGTCATGCATGAGTAAATGTAGCTTTGTGAATGTAAGTCTATGGTCTCATTCTGTTTTGTAGACTAAATAGATCCAACGAAATTCACACGGCAACCTCCGCGTCGGGATTTTTAATGCATACAAGTCTGAATGATAATGATTGTGAACGATGACTTTCTTTTTTTTGCATTGAATAATCAACGTCACTTTTGCGGGGGTATTTCCCGCTGAGCATCTCCTCACCTCTAGAGATCCGACGTCGTCATCGTCATCAGCGTGGCATTCTCTCCCTCTGAACAAGCCTCCTGCAATCACGCCCGGTCGCTACCTCCTCCGTTCTCACCGTTTGGAGGGTTTGTCATCAAATGGTTCCACCCACCTCCTGTGAAACGTGAGCCGTGTGTCGGCCAAAGCCGTTCTTATCTGTCCCGTCCGGTCTGAAACACAGCTGCCGGTATTGACCACGGCACTGCTGATCGGCGAAAAACGAGGGATTAAGCATTAAGCAGGGACAGCAGTATTTATTCCACTGTCAGAGCCCGTGTGTGAACTTCAGTGCACAGACTTTACGTAGCAGAAGGCTCTGGTGGCCATGGGCCAAAAGTAAGATTGGCAAAAAGTCAAGCGGTCTTTCTTTATACACTGCCTAGGAACATAAAGCATTAACCTTGGTGTGATGTCCTAGGTTTTTGTTTTTTTTTAACCATATACACTGTGTGTGTGTGTGTGTGTGTGTGTGTGTGTGTGTGTGTGTGTGTGTGTGTGTGTGTGTGTGTGTGTGTGTGTGTGTGTGTGTGTGTGTGTGTGTGTGTGTGTGTGTATTTTTTTTTCTGATGGAAGAGCATTCCGTCCAAAATTTCACACTTCAGATGAATAGCTGGCTGGTCTCATCCGTCTCTCTGCCGTTGGCTCCAGCACACTGCCAAGGTTCTGCTGTGTTTACCAGAGGAATGCGGTTGCCAGGGGAGGCAAAACGATAAGCTACCAGAATGAAATATCCCCACGAGGGCTCTTGACCCGCCAATTTTGGCTCAGGCCGCAGGTGGAAGCTCTGACATGTTCCGCCTTTCTCTCGAGCGCCCTGAGAAACACCCCCACTCGGGGGTCTCCTTGAAAGCGACTCCGACTCACTTCACAGATGACTTCATATGTGTAGGTTATCGTTGTGCTGAAATTCAGGCACGGCCAGAGAAAGGAGTATCTGGTCTACGTTAACGGCCGTGTTTTCCCACGACCGAGTTGGTTGTGTTGGGTGCTGCGCTGCCCTGCGCGATTAAGACCTTAGGTGTGGGAGTGACAGCTGCCAAGAATTTCCAAATGCAAGGTTATGACAAGTTTGCTGGTTCAAAGCCCATATTCACTGGCTTTGTCCCAAAGCCCTTAAATGTAAGTGTTACGGCTTCACGGGGGGAATCCGGACGGCATGTTATGTGCAGTCCCAATTGATTAGGGAGACAAGAGAATGCTTAATACCAGCCGCCGGTAGTTTCTACATAGGATACACCGGAGCATTCTACCAGGGAGATTTCTGGAAACTTCATTTTTTTCAGTGGATCACTGGGTTTCCATCTAGAAATGCATAGTTGGCTTTCACTTGAAGTCACTCAAGACGGAGTTTCTAACCATCGTTCAAGCGCCAAGGTGCCCCCTCACAAATGTAAGTGTGTAACTGTAGATCAGAGGAGATCGCAATGGTGCGGTTCCTCAGCACATGTCTAGCCTTTGATTGGCTGCGTAGAAGATGTGGGTGGGAGAGTTGTTTTAGAGTTGGGATTTGAAGACGCCTCAGTTCCATACCGCCCATTATGTACGACTTGTTTCCTCATGGGACGATCAATATCCAAGGGTTTTGAGACTTGTCAACTTGCCTATCCATTCATTCTCTTTATAGAGAATTTATTTAAGACCCCATTCTTGCTTGAGGTCTTTGAGCCTACTTCAGCTGAACATGGGTATGGGACTGTCTTCATCCGATAGCCGCTGCGACCTTGAATTGCATTTTTTCGAGCACTCTTGGAACCACTCAAATGACTTTGGACTTAATGCCTTCCATTCACAGCAACGTCAGCCATGCTAAAGCATCGACAAGCTTATCAGAAGCAGCTATCAATGGCACCTCGGCACTTAGTGCTCGGGGGATCGGAGGGATTGAATCAGCAACCATCAGATTGCCAGATGACCTACCATCATACCGTGTGCAGTATGCTGCTGGGCCTAAAGTTTGTGTCTAGCGTCCGCAAGCTGTGTGGTTATTATCTGTTTGTAATCCCGGCAGAACAAGGATGTCTGATTCCTGGGCCCGATGCAAAGCAGTGTTTATCTTAGCTCTCAGCCAACAACGAGCTCTAATGACATGCTTGGCTGCCTCATATTGGACAAAAAAATGAATTCCTGGTGTATTAACACAACAGTAGTGTATAACAGGCCAGTACAAACACTCTGAAACCGTCATGTTCACAAGTTCTTGGATGTGTGTGTGTGTGTGTGTGTGTGTGTGTGTGTGTGTGTGTGTGTGTGTGTGTGTGTGTGTGTGTGTGTGTGTGTGTGTGTGTGTGTGTGTGTGTGTGTGTGTGTGTGTGTGTGTGTGTGTGTGCGCTGTCTCTCAAAGGAACACAGGAAGTGTCTGTCTTTCTGCCAGTTTGCTGAAACATCTGGACATTTACTGTTTTTGTTTTTTTTCCCTCTAACTCTTTCTCACTCCAAATATAATCATCTGTGGTTTATCTCTATCATTAACGATTGGCACATTTGTCTGGCTTGCCTGGATAGTGCCACACACACACACACACACACACACACACACACACACACACACACACACACTGGTATGAAGGGTGTGTTTGTGTAGTAGTATTGCTCATACTATGTGAAAGCCTTCTCTCATCAGCTCGAGACAAGCCCTACAACGCCTACAGGGGTGCTTTTTTTTTGTTTGTTTGTCATTTGTGCATATTTAGCATTTTATTGTGGCTCTCATCCCTACGCTGAGATGCCAAACAGCTGAAATGGCAGATTTATTTTTGCCCACTATATGGCGAAGTGAAACTGTATGTCCACATTCGCCGTCCAAGTCCGGGGGCTTTTATTTTGTAGACTCTCCCTACCTCACTCTCAAAGTGTGTGTGTCTCTGTCTCTGTCTGTGTCTGTCGCCAAGTCGGGTTTTGCGCAAGACTCCCAAATTCCACTCGGTGGCGATTGATTGGCCGCTCCGGTCAACTGTGAGATTTATCCCCCTCAGCTGATGTCGCTCAGAGGCCTTCTGTAAAATGTGTGACTGCCCTCCTTTCTCTCGCACTCTGCCCAAACCCCCAACCATATGACCTCCATTCACCCCCCACTCCCCTGCCTAACTGGGTTAAATAAACACAGGAGAGGGAAGGCGTGGCCACAAATGGCCTTTAAGATAGCAACACCATTTGGCTGGACAGTGGATCACAGTTGAAGTTATACCAACATGGATCATTTTCTATCCTGTCTCGTTTTGAAAACACAGTCACGACATTTTATTGTTTTCTCCTCTTATTGATCGAAGGAATCCAACAATTTCTGCAGCACACTGCAGACACTGAAATGCAATGGGGAATTTTCTATTTGGAGGGGAACAGCCTCTTTTTACAAAAGAGTTTATAATTAGAAATCCAAATAGCACGGAAACCCCAGTAGGGTGGGTGAGAGACTTTTTGAGTCAGACAGGGCGCACCGTTGCATAGAAACAATGTTTTTACTCGTTTAATAATTCTCTTCAGTTGTAGCCTGGAGCTCCTTCAGTTCCTCACAGGTGTTTGGTTTCTAGTTGCCACTGACAACACAGTGAGAATCCCTCATCACGGTGACTGCTATTGACTCACTCACGTCCTTAAAGTGGTTCGGAATGATTTGCTTTTTCCTGAGTTATTTTTTCCTTTCCCGCCTGTAAAATGTGGCGGGCAATGATTAGGAAGGAGGCGGCGGCCAGCGGCAGCTCCAGTTGTGACCTAGATCCTCCACCCGTCACTGAGTCGGGGGCACGGCTGTGTTCAGTGCTCGTCTTATTGAAGGCAATGAGACTTACTCACACCGGCCCTTTTCCCCCGTAGATGATCGATGGCAAATCAAACAAATAAACTTGTGAATTACACTAATATTTTATAATATTATGGGAGAATGGAGAAACAGTTGAAGATAACAGGACATTTTGGCAAAAAGGCCTCTGTCACAGAGATGCCAGAGATCAGCAGTTGAGATTCCTTTGCGTGTCCTTGAAAAGTAGACGGCACCGGTTCCAAGGCTATGTAGTTGGTTAACAAGTTAACCGCACGGCAGCCATGAAGAATAAAACGCAAATGAAAGGATCATCTACTCATGCCTCAAGAATCACTGCAAGCCGTGCAGCGTGTCATTTGTTTAGCAATTTGTATAGAATGACATGGTTTGACAGCTAAAATCATAGCCTCCTTCTTTTTGGATTCCGCAGCAGACCGTCGCTTAAGAGGTCGACCGCGCTCAAGCAGCTTTTTGTGGACTCTGAAAATGTATGTCTCAGATGTTGAAATCTAAGTCAAAGCATTGCAGCAAAATGACTACGGGAGGAAAAAAACACTGATTTGTGGCGACTGTTTTGGAATTCATTTAATGTATGGCGTGAAATGTTGCTGTAATGAATGCTGGTGTGGCCACGGCCTGAATGGTATGGAGGATTGAATGAAGGACAACCGTAATCCTCAGGAGAGGAAACTTTTCAAGTTGAAAGGTCCCACATTCCCAAAAGGCCGCTGTTCAGCAGCTGACACATGAGTAGAGGCTCCACGGGTAACGCTAGACCGTGTTCCGAGGAAAGGCCCCAAATGTTTTTAGCCATGTGGCTGACAGCATGTGAATCATCCACCCTTGCAGTTTTTGCCAAGACGTCTTCGGGGCCCCTTACTCCTACAGACTTGGTCACAACTGCAAAACAGTCTGCTGCTGGGATCAGCTACGCACCCTAAGTGCCTGCTTGAAAAAACGAGTCAGCAGCGGCAAAAGAACGCCAAATCCAGGGAGGCCTGCCTCGAAAGAAAGAAGAAATTATGTTGTCAGCTCTCAGACAGGAGCTGTTCACTGTGATAGTCCAACGAGCCTCTTCTCCTCGGACCCTTTGAATTTTCGCCGGCTCCGTTTAATTTGCCGTGGACGCCGGTCAGGGGTTCCGCCAGTGCTCTCAACAGGGTAGGGTTTGCCCAGGAGGGAACCCTTTTAAATTATTTTTGCCGTCAACACTTGCGTGAACCAAAGCAAGTGAAGTTTTCAGCGGACCCTATTTTTCTTAGCGTACAGAGGAAGGAAATGAGCTCACGCCGAGTCGCCTTCTCACTTCCCGTCGGCGGCCGGCCAATATGGCGGGGGGGGGGGGGGGGGGTTCCGCCAGAACCCCGGCGCTTTCCCAGTTTGGCTACAGCACGGCGACGGACTCCCTCGTTCAGGAAACATTTCCTTTTTCCTTCTCTTTGGTGGAACTCCTCTTTCAAGTCGCCTTGTCCAAAATTCATTCTCGACTGATGGCAAAGGAGTGTTCGGATAAAGATTCATCAATCCCCCCCCCCGCCCAACCCTGCTGCACTTCCTACCTTGTCCATCAAATGTCACCGTGTCCATGCTGTGTGTGTGTGTGAGGGAGCAAGCTGTCTCTAAAGAAGTTATCCGGGAAGAGTGCCCGGACTCTCCCAACGAGCTCAAATACGCCCCCACCAGGGGGGGCTGATTCTTTTGCATAGCAGTTTTCATGCCATTCATTCTAAACCCAAAAGCTTAATGAACTTCAAATATCCCCTGAAAACATCCACTTGCAAACGGTAACCTATTAAAGCCATGTTGATAAAGAAGGGCTTTAAGACCGTAGCAGACGTTCTTAAGTAATATCTGTTACAGCAAGCAATGTATAAAGAACAATTTACTGGTATTTAGGGACCTGTTAACGGGGCATTTAAAGAGTGTGGAGTGCTTTAGAATAAATAACGTACTTTTAAAACAATAACAGACCTAATAACAGATCCCAGATGTGTCCCGCTAAAATGTTCTGGCTGATTGCAACATCCATTGTTATAAACATGAAATAGTCATCGTTGCGGCTGTTTGGATTATTTTTCCGTATTCCATTTAGATAACGGATTAGTTGAAGGAAATATGGTCAACAGGTGTGGTTGTACTGAGTCATGCCATTTAAATCAAAGAATGGTTCATTTATGACCTTATAAGGTGAGGTAGGGGTCGTAAATACTTTTTGGCGATAAACTAAGCATCATAAATCGGCGATTGATGCCAATGGAAACAATTAGTTTAAATTTATTTTCTATTTTTGTGCACCAAAGCTTTTAGCTTGAATCATATTCCAACAATGTCTTCCGAGCCGTTCATCAAGCTAGAAAGGAACATTTGTACGGCTAGAGTCATATTTGGTAAAGAGAGATCCTGGCATCCCCACACAGGTTCAAGAAGATCCCCGAATGCAGCTCTCCTTCTCCTCTTTTATTCAAACAGGCACAGCAGGCCATCCAAACACAGTTTTTTTTCGCTTTGATGGGGGAGTCTCTTTGGGAGCAATTATCCCTGACCAACTTTGTGTGAACATGTGAACAATAGACTTGCAGATAACTCGGTGTACCCCGTGAAAAAAAACATGTCATCCTTTACACAGTGCATGACGGATACTCCAGCATATACATCCTCAACTGTGTACCTTCAAAACAGTAGAGCCTCTGGTTGAATTGCCCATAAACTCCTAGAGGGAACCAACCCCAGATGATGCTCAGAAAACAGTGATTCTGGAGACATTTTCTTTTCTTTGAATAAAACATAGTATAATGGTCTTAACAAGTATTTATTTTTGTACGTTACTAATAATGAAATAAGTCCAAGTCCCTTTAACTGTGGACAGAATGCCAGGGCTGAACACTAACCTTTAAAAGTGATTTGCCAGGCTGGCATCAGCCTCTGGTTGCCGAAACTGAAAATATGGTTCATTTTTAGTCACCTTATGTTTTTAGTAATTAAGATACTATGCAGTTAAACATCAGCCTAATAATGAAAATGTGACAGGGAATAATGTTTAAAAGCTATATTACAGACATCCTTTACAAAATCCCTTGTAGCTTGTGTTTCATCTGACACGCAATGCTACACGGACAGTGCGATCTGAACGTAGCATCGCTTCCTGAACGCGACATTCGCCGAAAAGCGAGTTGTTTGCCTCCCTGACTGTAACAACCTCGCTCTCCTGCCTCCCGCTGTGATTGGCTCCGGCTGGCAGCGCTGTGGGCGGCCCGGCGGCACAGACGCTCCGTTTTATAACTGAAGGACGCGCACTTTTACTTTCCCTGACTCTGGAAATCGGATGTTTTCGCATCGCAGATGACAAACAAAGGCGTTAGAACACGAGTCTTACTCAGATTCATGTCGGCTGCTAAAAAAAAAAATGGAACGAATAGTCGAATCTTCGTATTGAGCAGCCAAATCCGATTGGACTGGCAAAATTCTAGTCTAACATATAAAGATTGGACGTTATCGCCAAAGTGTTGAGAAAACGTTACCTCCTGCATGCCTGGCCCGTCCTGTAGCTTCAGATTGGCCTCCCAAGACTTCCCAAATGTCCTTTTTGTTGTGAGTGAGTAAACGCACCAACGCACGAGCCGCGTTCTGCCTGTAACAGCAATATTTTAATATCACTAATGCAACACATTGATTTATTTTGGTGTGCGTGTTGGATTTTTTTTTTGGGGGGGGGTGGTTGGTTGCCAAAGAGGAAGACCAGAGGCCACAAAATGGTTGCCAACTGACTCAATCTGGTTGCCGAGGGCGACCGGGCAACCATCACTGTGGAGCCCTGCATAATGCATCCACAGTACGTGCAGAAGGAAACCTTGTGCCGCGGAACAGATGAATGTTTGTGTAATAGCCCGCCACCAGATCAAATCAATCCCTCTTAGGGGGTTTTGCCGAAAATTAATTTTAATCGATCTAACCAACCAGAGTTAATTGTGTCAAGCCCTCCTTAGAGCCAGCATCTTTTTTTTTTTTTTTTTTTTTTTTTTTTATTTTATTTAATTTTTTTTAACATCTTCGTAGTAAGAATCCTGCGCGACATCATGACGTGGCATAGTATCCGCCCTAATCCAATGTTCAAGTCCTCACTGAAGAGCTCATCACCCCCCAGCCCTGCTTCAACCGGGTGGTGCTGGCGTTGTCCCGCTTGACGGTTGTCAGTTTCCTCCGTCTCGTCAAACTCTGTCACGAGCGCTCCTCGGTCGGGCCTTAGCCCGTCCCGCAGAGGGGGGAGCGGGACCGCTGTGCCATGAATGGGCTCCTCTGTTGGACACGGCCTCCTTCCCTCCGCTGTGAGGAGACCCTTTTTCTTTCTTTTTTTTTTTTTTTTTTTGGTCTGCCCCGCTGCCATGAAACATTGCATTCTTTCATCTCTGAGGAAAGGCAGCTGCTCCTGTGCACCTCTGAGCGGTGACGGGTCATTGTGCCGGGTGGCGAAATGTGAAACTTTTGCGGTATCTGCCGAGTTGCATCGACGCTACGGAGCTTTGAAACCCCCTGTGGCGCTCCGTATCGAATGCCAGTTAGAGAGCCGAAACCAAACAGGAGTTCTGTACAGTGATGTAAGGGTAGATGATGGAATTTGCCTTTTCTTTCAAAAAGGTTAGAGTTTTCGGTACAAAAAAAAAGACCATCTAAATCTAAAGGCCATTTTCCAAAATAAAGGTATTGTTATTGGTACTGCTATTAAAAACCCTATACATGAAACCCAGTTATACGGTATTGTGCTCTAGGTTGTATTTTATCCTGGTGTATATCGATTGTTTTTGAAAGCATTTCACCTTAAGACAGTAAAATTGTGTTACATCACTGTATTGATAGTGTACCTGTATCTAGAAACGTCGTATCGCCATATTCTCGTCAACTGAAAATCCCTAAATGCATACATTCATACACACACAAATGAAATGTTTGAATTTATGTTGAAATAATTCCTGAAATAAAAGATATTGCAGGAAGCAACAGTGCATTTTATATTTTGTCTGAGTTTTGCACATACGTATATATAAACCCATTCATGTTTAAAGACTTGGAGGCCTCCTCACTTACTGACAATGTCAGATCTCCATGGGGGGGGGGCAGCGCTCTCACTGTTCCCCGAAGCGATAAATGTCCTAATAAACACACTCGGGTTATTGTGCGGCGTGGCGTCTGGTTTGCACCACAATCGATTATTATTGGCGGGTCCCGGCTGCGTAAGAAGATTATGGCCTCGCTGATGAAAAGTGCAGCTGCGCGATTCAATTAAACCTCCTTGTGTTGCAGCGCGATTAGTTCGCTGTGTCCCGACAGTCCCCGTTGTGTATCAGCGTAAATCCATGGCGGCGTTCATCATAACCCGCGTCGCCTCTCCCACCCCCTACCGCAGACGGTGGACATCCACAAGGAGAAGGTGGCCCGGCGGGAGATCGGGATCCTCACCACCAACAAGAACACGTCCAGGACCCACAAGATCATAGCCCCGGGCAACATGGAGCGGCCCGTCCGCTACATCAGGAAGCCCATCGACTACACCGTCCTGGACGACGTGGGTCACGGTGTCAAGGTGAGCGCGCTGCCTCCTCCTCCTGTTTCCTTTGACTCACCCCACACCTCCTTGATCTGGTATTGTTTTGTTCAGGGGTGTCCTATTTCCCCTTTGGCCAAGTCCCGCTTCCCTTAAATCCTGTTGAATCCCGTCAAATAACATTGGCTTCCAGACAAGCGGGATAGCGCACATTGGCATTATAAGTCCAGCTACAGCTTTGAACCCTTTCCCTTGTATTGTAACCTATCAAATGCTGTTCTTTTCAGCTCGGCGTCAGAGCAGTTTGTCCGAGGAAACGGGGCACGTGGTAACGCATGGTTCACCTGGTAAAGCCTATTCGTGATGCGGCGCATCACGGGAAGGAGCTTGTCGGTGCTCTCAAATTCACAGGCGAGGCGAGATAAGCGGACAAAGATGAGCCGTATACATATATATCAAAATCTGACTTTTAACATGCTAAATTAAAAAACGAAACTTTCATCCACCCGAAACCTTGAACTGAAACGTGTTAAAAATGCTTCTGAAAATATAAGGCCCACATGTTGCAATGATCCATGAATGGGGCATTTTGAAATATCCTTATCAAGTGGATGTTCAGAGACAAAACACGATAGTTTTTCATCAACACGCATGGAAAAAGTTGTAAACATAAGTGTTTTTTTTACTACCGTGTTTACCAGGGTTGCCGCAGTTACCAATGTTACACGGTGTTCAGCATACATCGGTTACATTACTTGCTGATCATCGTTTGGCCTTCTTTTTTTTATAGAAATAATACCCATTTAGTTAATATTTGCATATCAACAATGAAGTTGATACGCAAAAATTAACTCGAAAACTGTCAGTTTATTAACTGGTGGGAAAAATTCCTCACCGCAGCATCCCTAGTGTTTGCATTCACCGTGTCGTCATATCACACAGCCCGAGGAGGAAACATGGCAGAGCTTTGCTATTTGCTAAGCCCGGATCACACGGTGGATCACTGTGTCAATCGCTCTTTAACAAACGGTGGATTTGGCAGGCCCCTTCTGGCCCTCTCAGGAGATTCTCTGTGTGTTCAAACAAACCATCGCTTAAAGACGTATTGTACCTCCTCACTCTTATTAGAGCAACTGTCTCAGTGGACGGGGTGGTACAGTACGCATCGGGTGCGATCACATAGGGAAACGCGTCTTAGAAAAGAATCCTTTTGCTCGAACGGATCAATACGTGAAACAAGGTTTTCTCAAGGTTCAGCCCTGACACACTGCGCCGAGAAATTCTGTTTCCTGGTTTAAAAAAAACAAAAAAAAAAACCCCTTGAATTGATTATCCTTGCCTTCAGTCTGTTTCTCTCTCTCTCTCTATCTCTCTCTGTCTCGCTCGCCCTCTGTCTTACTGGCCCTGTTGTGCTTTCTACGCACTGATTGGTCACAGTGTTCCTCACCGGTTTGTCTCTTCCCATCCGTTTATCTCTCTCCCTCCCTCTCTCTCTCCCTCTCTCGCCCTCTCTCTCTCCCTCTCTCGCCCTCTCTCTCTCTCTCCTTCCGACGTTCACGTTTGCTGATATTGTGTCTAATGTTCTTCCCTTCTTCCCACATGCTCTCTCCTCCTTGGCCAGGGATATACCCAAGTGTCTCTCTCTCTCTCTCTCTCTCTCTCTCTCTCACACATCACAATCCGTCACTTGCCTTTTTCTCTCCCTCGCTCTAGCACACGCACACTCCTTTGCTTCCTCTCTTTTACTTTTATCTTCCAAATGCACCTTCCTGACCCTGCAGGAATCTGTGGAGTGGGTTGGCGTTAGCGTGGTGGGGTGGGGGTGGGTGCGAATGAACGGGATTACATCATCAGGCTTTCAGAAGAGGCCTCTATTCTGGGAGCGCTGTGAGGAGGGCGATCCGGGAGACAAATTTGCGAGACGTTTTAAAAGGCACTTAGGTATCGGACCCGCCCTCGTAATCACATTCTCCGCTTTCTCCAGCGGCGCTGAACCGCTCCTCCGCGGGATGATTCCTGGAGCGCTCGCTCTTTGTTCCGGACCTTTGCCATCTTTGTGACACCCATTGTGTCATGAAACCAAAGTACTCAGTCTGTTAATTTCAGGATTGATCGATCGGATTGTTTTTGACGACAGAATAACAGCAAAATACTTCAAGATTTATTTTTCATATACATATTGTACTGGCAGAGTAGTACAAAAAGAACCATATATATATATAAAATAAATAATATAATAAAATGAAACTCTAAGGAAATATAAAAGGTATGAATCCTATTAACATCTATATACAGCAATCAAAATAAAGAGAAACTGTATTTATATATATATATATATATATATATATATATGTATATGTATGTATGTAAATTGTGCAGTGTTTGAGAGTAACTAGGAGTAATAGATATCAGGGAACACTGCACAGCAGTGCAATGAAATATAAAAAAAAATAAAAAATGGATCCATACAAAATGAATTCAGGGATCATCTTAAAGTCGCCAATGTTCATACAGCCTTCACAGCCGGAACCCTTTAGTTTTATAATATGGAACAAAAAACTGGGATTCGCATCGGCGTGAAGCTGCGTCGTCAACAAACAGCAATTTCAACTTTTACATGACACGTCGCCAAACTGAGTATTCAATGATGAAAATTGAAAACTTTTTAGCAATCAAGATGTGGTTCCTTGTGTTAATGCTCTGACGTGGAGGGTTCCTTCCAGGATCATATGACGCTGTCCCAGCTCCACTACACTACTGTTTAATAACGTGATAGGCCCCCATTTTTTCACCCATATATAATATACATGACCTTTGGGTTCTTTCAGAATGACTGTCTGTGTTTTCTGAGCCATGTCTCATTCCAAATTGATGACTCAAAACTAAGTAGTAGAGTAGTGAGTAGATTTATTCTCATCGCGTGGCTTTTTATGCCTTTACGTAAACACTTTGAATTTCCGTTGTGTATGACAGGTGCTTTACAAATAACTTGCCTTGCCTATCAACCGGCCGATCAATCACTGCCGCCGAGCAGATTGGATCAGGGGTCCAACATTCTGTTCCTGGAGCATGATAAGCATTGATAAAGCAGATTAAAAGCCCTTCTGCCATTCTCAGTTAACTGCACCGCAAATGACATTGGGTTATTCTGGTACGCTGCTGTGTTTGGCTAATGGAAAATGAGACGCAGGCACCTTGTCCTGCTTCTCATAGAACCAGAACAAGCAAGACAGAGTTTTGGGGATTTTTTTTTTTTTTTATCTCCGTCTTAATGATGTCAGATGTCATTAAGATAAAATGTTAAAAATTTCCCTTTGTAAATTTGATTGGGAAAATTATAATGAATTTTCAATTCATTCAAAATGTATTCCTTGAGAATGAATCCTACCAAAATGTAAGGATTCTTTTCTTTTATTTAGTTTCCTTTAATAAATCCCTTCCGTTGTTTCCGTTATCTATTTCATGTGAACCTCTGGGTTGTGACGTTGTTTTTGAATGGAATACAGTCAAAAACCTTGGTATAGGTCAAATGCAGAGGAGACCTAATTTCACCTGGAGGGATTAATAAAGTGTATAAAATAAATAAAATCAGTGCTCTGCAGAAAACCATTTGATGCGATGCTGTGAGCACAGGCAGCGGGCGGCAGCCTCTGGCGATCCTCAACATTGGGGTCGAAGCCCCATGTCAGGACACTTGAATTGATTTCTAAGACTCATATATTGATATTTGAAATTTTAGTTTAAAGTTGAATAGGTTTTAAAAGTATCATACTTGCTGTATAATCCATTATGGAGCTCTATGATATAATGAAAGAAGCCGATGTTAATGTTCAAATTCACATGAAATGGTTTCCTAATATGCAATGCGGAATATCCGCGCTTTGACCGTTAATGTCACCCTCAATATTGAGCCTCAATCTGTTGCGTAAAGGCCTACATTTTAAGCATTGGTGGCGCTGCGCTCCAAAATAATAATAAAAAGAAGAACGTTTGCCACTGTATAATTGTTGCCTAATTGTTCATTGAGGTCGTGAGCCAAGAAAAACAACCCCGGTCCTTCTCACTGATCCAGTTATAAAAGTCTGTATTTGTCTCGATCTGATCACTTGGAGCACAAACGGCGTCCTGTCTCCGCATCAACAAGCTGCTTTCAGCGTCAGGACCAGAGACTCTGCTGGGGCTGACCTGGACTAGGAACTCTATTTCGGTTCCGTGGGCTCTCCTCCCCTGCCCTGCGACGCTACGCTGCTCTCTGCAGGGGGCCACCAGGGAGCCTGCATTATGGATGAGCCACTTGACTCTGAGCTTGTCGTGCTGCGGAGCGGCCCCGCGCTGCCGGAGCTCACCGCGCTCACAGCATCACTGCGTTTCTCGCTCTTAAAGCCATCTGCTTACTCGTTCACCGTCGCCCATTTTTTGGGGGTTAAATTCCCCTAAATAAAGGTTGAAAAATGATTTAAAAAAAAAAATTAATAAAAAGAAAATACACAAAAAATTGGGAAATGTAGCTTTTCCTTGTAAATATACCCAACACACTTCAGGCTGTGTATTTCTAGAACAAAATCTTAAATTGTTTTGTATTTCTTACATTACACAAGACTTGGTCGTATACAGATGTAGTGAAAAAACATGAAGATCAGGTGTAGATAAGGGCATGGCCACTTCTGTCAAAGCTCTGGATGGGTGTGGTGCATTTTGGGTCAGAACAACAGGAGTTATGTGTTGTGTTGTTTGACTCGTAACCGCCGCTCTACCCAGACCTTACTCAGTGTTTACTCAGCGTAAATAGTCTGAGGAGTCATTCTCTCTCTCCCTCTCCCTCCCTCCCTCCCTGTCAATACGATTAAATTTCACTTCACAGGGCTTTATTGGCATGAGAAAACAAAAGTGTGTTTACATTGCCAAAGTAAATGAAAAAAATAATGTAAAAAAGTGTATTATATATACATACTGCTATATATTATTATTGTGTATATATACTTTTATATATTATTATTATTATATATATACTTTTATATATTATCATTATATATATATATATATATATATATATATATATATACTTTTATATATTGTTATTATTATTATGAGGCAGCAAGTGAAGAGTCAGTTGTTGAAGTTGATGTTGAAGCAGCGTAAGGATCTGAGCCACTTTGACAAGGAGCACATTGTGATGCTGGACGACTGGGTCAGAGCATCTCCACAACCACAGCTCTTGTGGGCTGTTCCCGCTATGCAGTGGTTACTACCAACCAAAAGATCTCCGAGGAAGGACGACCGGTGAACCGGCGACAGGGTCGTGGGGCTCAAGGCTCATTGTGGGGAGCCAGGTCCAGCCCGTCTGGTTGGATCCCACAGAAGAACTACTGTAGCACAAAGTGGTGAAATAGTGAACGGTGCTATGATAGAAAGGTGTAGAACACACAGTGCATGGCAGCTTGCTGCGTATGGGAGCGTTCACAGTGTCCATGCTGACCCCTGTCCACCCCTGAAAGCACCTACAATGGACACAGGAGCGTCACAACTGGACCAGGGAGCAATGGAAGAAGGTGGAGGTCTGATGAATCACGTTTTCTTCTAAATCAGATTATATTCAACTAATTGTCATTGCACAGAGTACAAGAACTGAGGCCAAAAAAAAATGCATTTCACCACTAACGTATCTCGGAGTAGTGAGCTGCCATACAGTAGCGCCAGGGAAGCAGTTCGGGGGTTAAGTGTCTTGCTCAAGGACACATCAGCACCCTACCAGGACGAGCTGGGGATCAAACCGGCAGTCTTCCGATGACTAGTGACCCGCTCTACCTCCTGAGCCACTGCCCCTGTAGTCGTGTGGATGGGTGGGGTTAGGGCCTGATCCGACGGAGCATCTGTGGGATGTGCTGGAACAACAAGCCTGATCCGTGGGGGCCCCACCTCCAACTTCCAGGACTTAAAGGATCTTATGCCAACGTCTTGGTGCCAGATACCACAGGACACCTTCAGAGTCTGGTGGAGGCAGACTCCACCAGACTGTGTGTGTGTGTGTGTGTGTGTGTGTGTGTGTGTGTGTGTGTGTGTGTGTGTGTGTGTGTGTGTGTGTGTGTGTGTGTGTGTGTGTGTGTGTGTGTGTGTGTGTGTGTGTGTGTGATACATTCAGTGAATATACAGTATATGGACATATTCTCTCTTGCTCATACTTTGTCGACTCCTCATCCGTTTAGACATGGCCGTTTTGACATGTTCTCTCTCTCTCTTTTGTTTTTCTCTTCTCCTTTTGCCCACGCTAAGTGGCTTAAAGCCAAGGTAAGCCTGCTGTGTCACATGACCCATCAAAGCATAGTCAATTATTGATAGACTCCCATCCCTCCCTCAGAAAACACCTCCATATGTGGTTTATCGTAGTTGTTTGTACATCCCATAATAACAAACTCACGGTCCTCCAGGTTCCACCACTGAGACGCTTTAATACCCCCCCCCCCTCCCCCATAACCTCAGTAGAGCTGAATATGTTGTAATTGACATGTCTGTAGATTCCTCATAACTCCCCACTATCTGTCTGTGTAGATGTCCTTTGGCGTTCTTACAGGTTTCCCAGATTTACCGATTTGAGATATTATGGTATAACAATGCAGAGGTGAAGTCCTGCCGTGGTTTAAGGACCATACCGGCGTAAAATCCAGTTTTTGATCGTCCCACTAGTCAACACACGCACACACTCTCCCCTACCCCGGACCCTGATCATAGCTCACAGTTTTAGAATTTAGATTTTGTCTCTGTTTTTCGGGTTTTGGAAAATTGAAACAGTATGGTGAGAAATGAAACTTAAAATCCTTTCATTGTCCCGCTCACAAACCACGGTAACGCATTTTTTATGAATTATTATTATAATTATTTTTTGTTCAAGCAATGGTGTTCCTGCCTTTTCAAGTGGAAAAATACATTCATGATAAAACATTATACATTAAAACATACAACTACAAAATACAGAAAAATTAAGTACATTTGACAAAAGTACATCACTTTGAGGTAAGTTTCTCTTCTCACCATGTAGTTTGAAATTTTCCAAAATCTGAAAATTGAGACAATATAAAAAATATATATATAAAATGTCAACCATCAGGTGGTTAGCGTCAAATGTGTGTTGACTCGTAAAAGAGCTAAAATTCAGTTTGACACCGGTCGCTCCCATTTACTGTTTGTTTTTGAGTATCCCAGTCGAGTAACTCATGCATCA
Source organism: Zeus faber (assembly GCF_960531495.2). Lineage (NCBI taxonomy): Eukaryota > Metazoa > Chordata > Actinopteri > Zeiformes > Zeidae > Zeus > Zeus faber. The sequence goes on along the minus strand of NC_137206.1, from coordinate 5,294,914 downwards.
CTAAGTTACATTTACATTTAGTCATTTATCAGACGCTTTTATCCAAAGCGACTTACAATTGTTCAAACACCGACGGACGCAGCCATCAGGAGCAATTAGGGGTTAAGTGTCTTGCTCAAGGACACTACAGCATGCTAGCAGGAGGAGCCTGGGATCCAACCAGGAACCTTTGGATCACTAGACCACCAGCTCTACTGCCTGAGCTACAGTCCCCCCGTCACCGTCTGCAGTAGGCCTTGAGGAGTCGCTGCCGGCGTCGCACAGGCACTGTGTGGCGTCACAGAGACCACCACAGAGCCTGGGCGGCAAAAGTTGAAATACCCTCTTGGACAAAAAGGCACATCTGGTAAACCTGTAGCGCCGTAGTCCCCAAACGGAGTCGGAGCGAGCGGTCGGAGCGTCCCCGCCCCGGACTCAGCTCCTCCGTCGTACTCTTTGTGCCCTCAGCAACATGGAAACAACCAGTCGGTGCGAGGAGGTGGAGGAGGAGGAGGAACGCTATCGAGGACCAACCCGCCGACGCAGAAGCCGCCGAGCCCACCCATGTCGGGGCGTGGCACTCTGGGGTAAGAGCTTCCAGTTTGCTCTCCTTTCATTCGCGTCTCACCATTTATGATGTCTATGGAACTTTTTTAATTTATTTTTTTATTCATTAAATTTTTTGGGGGAGTTTCAAAAGCTTATTTTAACTGATCTGAATCTGGGTCAGATCTGATAAATCTCATCAGACAATCTCTCTAAGTTCCTCCTGGAATTTGTGACTTTGAGGAAATGGCCAAATAAACAGAGCGCTTTTGTCACCCCTCCCCTGACGCCTGGGTCACTGGCAGCTCTTTATTTATTTGGAAATGAAGTTATTTTTATAGACGGATTACTGTAACCAAAGCAGCAGCACAATATTAAACTATGCAGAATGCATATTTTCATAGTGTAGTAAAATAAAATAACTTATTTTATTTTATTTTATTTTTTTTTTGCTTCCGTTTACAATTTCTTATCAATTCCCGCATAATAATCACCATGACACATTCCTCATACATGTTAGCGCACCTGGCAGAACACATGTTTTTTTTTTTGTTTTTTTACCAGCAAAGCAGAGGAGGACGATTTTGCTGCTACAAAATCGCCCCTCTGTCTCTCCGGTGCGCGCTCTCTCATTTGCGCGGACACGCGTGGTTATACGACAGAACTGGGAGAGAACCACGGCCGGAGCTTCTCTGAACATTCCCGTATCAGTGAGCGCGTGACGCTGGCACTTGGTTTCACGCCAACACACCGCAGCGCTCGTCAACGCTAATCAGACACTAGGCGTTCAACTTGCCGCTTTCCAGCTTTTAGGCACATCGACGCACACCTTCCCAGCTGGATGGCGCGATGAGGTTTAGAACGCTGCAGTACCCACACACACACACACACACACACACACACACACACACACACACACACACACACACACACACACACACACACTACACTACACTACACTACACTTGGGTGAAAGGAGCGGACTGGGCCCGTTGGCGGCGCCAGGCTGTGGGTCCTGTCCTCTGCGTCGTCGTTCTTATTTTTAAAATGTTCCTTGTGCGTTTGTGACAGGCGCAACGTGTCCTACAAGACCCTGGAGCCGGTGAAGCCGCCCACAGTGCCCAACGACTACATGACGAGCCCGGGCCGGCTGGGCAGCGTGCACGGGCAGCAGCAGAGCCCCGGGCGCACGGCGTCGCTCAACCAGAGGCAGCGCACGCACAGGTACGCGGTGCACGCCCACAACCCCTCAGCCTGCGGCCGCAGGGTGCCACGCACTGTCCTATGAGATAACATGAGAACACTTCATTGATCCCCGGGGCAGGGGATCATTCAGCTGTTTATTCTGTCGAGGTCGACCACAGTGCGAGTAAAAAAAACCCCAACATATATCTAATAAAAATAATAAAATATACACGCGTCCCAAATTTAGATGATACCGAGTGAGATCAATATGTGCAGGTGGCAGCTACGCCAAATAGTATACAGCAATAATTATATAGTTTAGTAAATATGTGTATCGCCATATTGTGTGTCTGTCTGTGTTCTATATTATATAGATTTTGCTATTTTCTTACATATCTTTTTGTGTGTGTGTGTGTGAGAATTTTATTTAATTGTATTTTATTAATATTTTGTTTTGCGGGGCTTTTGAAGTGGCCCTTTTATCATTTCCCTGCACCATATGTGTAGGACGTATGTGACAAATAACCTTGAACCTGTATCTCTCTACAGTCTGCTGGGAAAGCAGGATAGTAGTGGGAATAATCCGGCATTATTATAATAACAATAATGAGGATAATGGTACTTGTGGTAATAGTGGTAGTAATATTAATAATAGTAGTGTCCTGTTTTGTCATTTCTACAGTCAGGGGCCGCTCTACTTTATTTTTGTTTCTCCACTCCTTGGAGAGGTTGAGAGTGCGACGGGCAGCTCGGCGCTCTTGAGCGCAGCGTGAATAACAGCTCTCTGCACCGGTGCTGATGTGAGCAAAGCGGCTCCCTAAAAAAAAAAAAAAACCTCATCCCTGCCCTCCGTGTCACAACACTCCTAATCTCTCCATTTCGCTCTGCTGCTTTAAAGCGCCATCACACCTCTTCACCCCCCTTCCACTCGTTCACTCCACGACCCTGGGATCCAGTGCTGGTGTCTGGATGGGGCTTCCAGGGATTGTGAGCAAAGCCTGAATCACTCTGATGTTAATATCTCTGAAAGCTTATGATATAAAGTGTGTGTGTGTGTGTGTGTGTGTGTGTGTGTGTGTGTGTGTGTGTGTGTGTGTGTGTGTGTGTGTGTGTGTGTGTGTGTGTGTGTGTGTGTGTGTGTGTGTATCCCCTTCTCAGAACGCTTACCTAGAATTCCGTCAGTTAGAAAAATAAAGACAAACGGCGAACGACACACATCAAATCTGAGTTATGAGCGACTGAAGTCTCCTCATTAGCTAGAAAGGCCGTAATGTGGACGGTGATGGCCATAAATATTACATCTCTCCCTCGCACTTTCCCAACTCTCTCTCTCTCTCTCTCTCTCTCTCTCTCTCTCTCTCTCTCGCCCCTTGACAGAACATCACCGTACCATCGGTGTCCTTCAGTTTTTCTACTTAATTTTCTTTCACAGCATGAACCCAAATGGGTGTTGTTTTTAAATTGCGAATTGGGGACTATAATCCTCCAGTAACACATGACACACATCTTCTGTTTGATGGCATTGTGTTCTTTTTCACACAAGGGCCATTAAAAATAACAAACATCTGATAGGATCATGGAAAGACAAACATTTTTTATTTTTTACTTTTGTGGATTACATTTATGGAAACTTTGCAGACTTTTTCCGTGGGAAGTGAAGCTCGGGAATCTTGGAAATATTGCCAAATTTCAATAAAAATACCATGTCATAATGGTGATTAAATTTTTTTGTATAAATACACACAACAAGGCGATGCTCCGTCTTGTGCCATGTTTTGGTTAAGATATTCCCGTTTGATCGGCGTTATATTTCAACCCTGCTACATGCACAGTACAGGTGTATTTTAAAGGAGGATCGAAGGGAATGCTTTTATTTCTCACAAAGATTGTGCTTTTCAATGACTTTCAAAGCGTTTGCCTTTATTTCCCAATTTCCACCTTTGATTATTCACGACGTTGTGCAACCCTATACTGCTGCTAGTACTATGTCATGAACAACTGACAGACTGTACACCAAAACAAAAATGAAATGCCATTGGATCCGACGGTAAGAAACGCTAAGTATGTCCGGACATGTCTGACTTGTTTACTCCCATAAGTGTGTGAAAGGCTCCTCCTCAAACCACCGTCTACCTGCCGCCGCCCACGCAGAGCGGCTGTGGGCGTGGTCCGCCGCACCAGGCCTCTTACTGCTGCTCCATCACTGTTTGATTACAAAGACCCCAAGCCCGCCACGTCCCTTCGCCCCACCCGTCTCCGTCGCCCTCCGTAGGCTCCAGAGTCAATACAGGGAGTGTGTGTGGATCAGACACACACACACACACACACACACACACACACCTGGAGGAAGGCACTCAAGGTTTTGGTTCTGTCATCACATTTGTACGTTGCCGTCGCCTCCGCAAACCCGACTGACTGTATGTAGGAAGTGTTCGCCACGTTGACAAATTCCCAGGCCCACGTACACATTTTCAAGTGTTTTCGCGCGTTTCCAAATCTATTTACATTTAACCGGATCTGTGTGCACAACAAAAAATGGTTCTGGGGGTGTCGGATGTTTTAACTTTGTAGGCGGTCCGCCTTCCTACCAGGTCCTTGAGGTGCTTGAAGTGGTTGAAATTTGTCCTCGGAAATGTAAGAAAAGTACTAGAATACCTTGAAAATACCCCCTTTTGTGCTGAAGTGCTTGAAAAGTCTTAGAAACAGTCACTTGGTTGATGAGAATGAATTAACAAATAACAAAAAATATATATATATTTATATGTGTACAAGGCTGGGTAACCATGTTACTGAGTCAACACTTTTTGGTATATTGTATGAAATTCCCCATGATTACAGTGGTACTACAATAATAAAATCCTCAGTATGGCCGTCAGACGAGGTGTAGCTCAGAGCCCTGTCCTCTCTCTGGAACCTGAGCCAGAGCTTGAGCCTGGCTCCGCCTTGGTCCGACTGGCTTCTCTCTCCCCCTAGACCTAAACCAAAAACCCTTTCTTCCTATGTTTTGAGGTTTATGTGAAGTCGGTAGCGGCGGCGGGGCGGGCGGAGGAGCGGCTCCGTGGGCGGCGGGCGGGCGGGCGTAGGGGGCCGGCCGGAGACGCTGCCGAGTGCTCTCGTTTCTCATCTCGCGCACACAAGGAGTTTTCTATTCCTGTCGAAAGAATTTGAAACGAAACGGGGGAAAGGATGTCTTTAAAGAATTAGCCCTTGTTGAACAAAGAAAGCCCGGGGTGTTGAGGGGTGCCATGGAGGGGTGGGGGCTGAAAGGACATGAATTGGGTCTGATAACACTCCCTAATAGCCCCGGCGGGGGTGTGTGTGTGTGTGTGTGTGTGTGTGTGTGTGTGTGTGTGTGTGTGTGTGTGTGTGTGTGTGTGTGTGTGTGTGTGTGTGTGTGTGTGTGTGTGTGTGTGTGTGTGTGTGTGTGTCATGTTGCTGTCATTGAGTAGAAAGGATGGATGGATAGAAATAAGTTAAGTTCACAGAAGGTGCAGAGTGATAGATGGGGGGGGAACAAAAACGTTGTTTTGGTGATTTCTATATGTTTTTATTCCCTCTCTCTGTGTGACTTCATTTCATCAATAGGTTTTGCTTGTAATTAGGTCACGTCATGGTGCTTCTACCCGCGGGCGTGTGCTGGGGGTGGGTTGAGCTCTCGGTGGAACGGGATGAGGAGTGACGGGTGTAGAGGGGTCAAGAGGTCAGGGCGGGGCGGGGCGGGCTCACTTTCCACTCAGATTAGAGGAGGATGAGGGAGGGGAAAAGATCAGTTGTGTGGCAGGGATGAAAGAGACGGAGGGGGGAGCGTTGGGCCTGAGATGCTGGGATTTGGTTATCAGATCGGGAGGCCGATGACCTTTGACCTCCTCTCTGATGTGTAATAACCTCGTAACTGATATGGACTTGTCGAACTGTCCCGCGGCGTCAACCAGGGATGTCTACTTTAAACCCTCGTATGTTTATGACTGTACCACTTATCTATGTGTTATACCATAAATAACTCATAACATGATACAGGGTGATCATAATTTGGATATTTGTGGTGTAACAGAAAGACAGTTTGGACGTCAGTGAAATCCGTTTTTCGGAAGCTGGATCTCATTTGGAAATGACGCCGCCTTCGATCACGTGGAGCCTTGTGCTTAATGAGATATTTAAATAAAACAACTTTAATTTGGTTTTCATCCAACCTGGTTCTAACGGCAGCGTTACTGCGGACCACTTTTGTTGCCCTCAGTAAAGGCTCTCTCTCTCTCTCTCTCTCTTCATCTCTCTCTCTCTCTGCGAGCTCATTTAAAATGTTTTTGAAGTGAATGTGTACGTAAACCTCTTGTGTGTTTAGGCTAGCTGGACGCGCCGGCCATGACAGAAGGTTCAGTCAAAACTCATCCCTCGCTGTCTCGCTCGCTCGCTTTCCCTCCCTCCAACCTAATTTTCTCCCTCTCCCCCCTCCTCCCCGCAAACCCGTCTCTCTCCTCCTGCTTTCTCTCTCTCGCTCGTCCGTCCCCCCCTCTCTCTCTCCCTCAGCGGTAGCAGCGGGGGGAGCAGCAGCAGGTGAGAACAGCGGCCAGCAGCGGTATCGGGATGCCCCATCGCCGTGCCGCCGCCCCTCCATCCCAAACTCAGGACCGGGTGAGTGCACGTGAAATGTGACGGGGCCCCGAGTGACACGTCCACCCCATATTACCCCTGACACGTTGGTTGTTCATTAGGGGGGGTGGGGGGGGGGATCACTACACGAATAAATGCTGGTAATTATAAAATACAATTAAAGAGTCCCAATACTTATGCAAATAATAATAGATGTCATTTAAAAATATGTGCTGCGTTCAAAAGAGAGGACATGAGGGGAAGATGACAAGCCCTGAAATAAGACTCAAATACTCAAATTTATCACCAACCGATGGGCGGGAAATTCATAAAGTTAATGATTAATTCATTATAAAAAAAATATACGTTGCCAAATAAGCCCCTTGACGTGGTTCAAAAACTTCTTGTTCATTGAGCCGGTATCTGCACCCTCCTTTTCACCCTGAGCCAATGCACAGTCTAACCTACGGTGTTACTTTTAAAAGCCAAACCCTTGACAAAACTGACTTCACGACGCTCAACAAAGGTGTAAGAGCGCGTGCTGTTGGCGGGGAGTGATTTGAGGCGACTCCGCGCACAGACCGTGTTTACCAGACAGGGATTATGAGGTTCCATTGTGTTCTAAGCACAAGTGAGTCTAAATAGGCCAAGCTGCATGAGGGCTGCGCAGTGTGCAGGGCCCACAGCGCTGTGGGCGTGGCACTTTACATCATGCTAGCGTTACACTTTCAGTGGCAGGAGTTTGAGGATATTGCATTAAGTGGAACCTCACTCATATATTTATATATTTTTCCCACCCCCGTCCGACGGCATCAATAAAAAGGTGATTTTGTTTCTCGCAAACTGTCTCTTTATCTATATCATCTTTTTAATTTGAAATCAGAATACGGCATATTGGCCGAGCAGACTTACACTGTTTTTAAGGACTCCTCCTACTTACCAGCAACAGTAAAGAATGTGCAAAAAATATATAGAACATACGACAAAAAAAAAAAACGCCATAAAAATAAAGATATTTTAAAGTGTGCAACAGAAAGAATCACATTTAAAGCATATTTAGTAGGGATGCGCTGAAATTCTGGGCAGATACCAGTGTTTTTTGAAATAACAAATTGGCCGACGCGACACCGATGTTTTTCCGAGTTCCCGTTAACGCAGCATCATGGCTTCCGACAAAATCATCAGAGTTTGTTATGGTGAGGCCTCCTCTCCACCAAACCAGCTCCACCCCTCTAACCCCGCCGCTCTGACTCCCTCCTTTCAGTCCCGTTCGCTCCCCTGGAGCTCCACCTCCCCCTCCACCCGCGCCCCCCAGCACCCCCTCCGCTCTGGGGGCTGAACCCCCCGGCTCCAGGTGAGACGAGCCCCGACCCCACAAGGACTCCCGTTCAAATCTCTCCTCTTTGCACGGTGGACAATCAGAAAAATGGGATCTTCAGTGCGGTGGAGGGGGCTCTCTCTCTCTCTCTCCTCATCTCTCTCTCTCTCTCTCTCTCTCTCTCTCTCTCTCTCTCTCTCTCTCTCTCTCTCTCTCCTCTCTCTCTCTCTCTCTCTCTCTCTCTCTCTCTCTCTCTCTCTCTCTCTCTCTCTCTCTCTCTCTCTCTCTCCTCTCTCTCTCTCTCTCTCTCTCTCTCTCTCTCTCTCTCTCTCTCTCCTCTCTCTCTCCACACCACACCACACCACACCACTTGAGGACTTTGAAAAGTCTACTAGGACCGAGCCCTTCAAATACAAAAGTTCAACCATTTTCAGAGCGAAATTAAGAGAAATGAACGTATCAGGGTTAATGCAACATTTCCTTGGTGCTTGATTTTTGTCCTCAGAAATTAAGTGAGTGCTGGAATACCTTGAAAGTAGCCCCTTTTGTGCTGAAGTGATTGAAAAAATCCTTGGGGGGAAAAAAGACAGATCATGGAAAATGTGACATTCCACCCGATTGTGTCGTTCAAATGGTAACGTAATTAAACATTGCCATCGGAAATGCACTTATTATAGTCGATGACAATGAGATTTTATTTATATATATATATATATATATATATATATATATATATATATATATATATATATATATATATAAATATATATATATATATATATATATAAAATCTAATTTTGATTTGGTTCTAATTCTAATAATAATTGATATACTTATATAAATAACAATGAGACTAAGATAATATTTTATTTTAATTAAGATCACATTGAAAATTGATTCTATTTATTTTGCGTCCTCCACAATGAAAAGAGAGTGCTTAAAGAGTGCTTCATTTTGTAATTCCAGAATTCCAGCGGGGGTATTATGAATCTGCATTATATGACCACGGGTTATATCAAGTATTACCGGGTTATAAAATGGATTCATCAAAGGCTGCAAGGCGTGGACGGTGTTTGAATCGTCATTCTGTTCTTTTGTTCTTTGTGCGTGGTACAACCTGACGTGAGTGCTGTCCGGAGGCCACATCTTGAGCCCCGCCTCACGGCCTCACACCTCAGACGCTGGCAGTTTATTTTGGACATTTTCGAATGAAGGCCGAGCAGAAAATAGGGGGCGCTGACGAGCATCATTTTATCCCCAACGCCTTTATTTGTTCACTTGTGCTCTCGGAACGAGGAGACCAACGTCACACTTGCAGTCACTTGTGTTTTGGGTTTGACTTGGACTGCTCCGGCGTCGGTCCGTCCTCTGCCCCCCCCACCCCCCCCCCCCGAAACCCCCCCCCACACATACACACCTTCATCAGGCCTCACCTTGGTGGGTGTTTCGGCCCTTGGCCCCCGACGGCAAAGATGCTTCATGAAAAAAAACAAAAAAGAAAAAAAAAACATCATTCAGCGTCGTCGTTTGGAAAGAATCTTAATTTGAGTCGGGGCTGGTTTTATGATCACGATCATCCTGCACGGAGCCCAGCGTCCGTCCAACCCAACGTCCTCGTCCCAACGGCTCCGTTCCTCATCTGGGGAGGAATTTCAAGTCGTGTCGCAAGAAAATCAGATTAATGTTTATGTTTTTAAAGACCCTCCCCTGGGGTTGTCTCTCAAATCTCTTTTTTGCGGTTGTAATGTCATCGGGCACGGACATTTTGGAGAAGTGTGCGTGTGCAGCCTCTCTCCTGAGAGGGAGATTCTCGTGTCCGTAAACAGGAAACGCCAATAGAACATAAACATTCTCCCTATGGTGCTCTGTCTTTTCTCTCCCTCCCTGTCTCTCTCGCTTAGTGACTTAATTACACTCAAACAAGCTGTCGGGGGTTGGTTTCCTTTCGTTGGTGAATTCATCCTTTGATTGCTTTGCTCCGGGAAAAACAAAGTCCTACATTTCACGACGACTCCGGCTTTTTTTTTTTTTTTTTTCCCCGCTCCTCCCGTTTCCTTTTTCTCTGCTTCTTTCTTCTTCATCTTCATCGTCTTCCCTTATTCTCCTATTTCCCGCGCGTGAACACCTCCTGCAGTTTCGTGACACCGATATTAAAACCACTGTTCCTCTGTCCCACCTCCCCCAGGGAAACCCTCTCTGACTGGTGACTGATGGTGTTTTCTGAATATGATTGTGGGCTCTAATCAATGTTTCAAATCATCAAAAGTAAATTCCTTTTATGGGATGACTGATCTATGTTCCGGGTCTTTGTTTACTCTCTCTCTCTCTCTCTCTCTCTCTCTCTCTCTCTCTCTCTCTCTCTCTCTCTCTCTCTCTCTCTCTTCTCATCTCTCTCTCTCTCTCTCTCTCTGCGTGTCTAGCGCTCGCCCCCTGGGCCGGGCCTGGGCCCCGCTCCCATGTCCCAGTTCGGAACCATCTCGCGGCAGATCTCGCGGCACAACTCATCCACCTCGTCCTCCGTCCTCCATGGTTTCCGCCACGGGCACGTACCGCCGCGCGCCCTCGGTCACCTCGCAGTTCTCCCTGCAGCAGCAGCAGCAGCTTCTGCAGCAGCAGCAACTACAGCAGCAGCAGCAGCTACACCAACAGCACCTACAGCAGCAGCAGCAGCAGCAGCTGCCCCATATTAATGGAGGCACTCCTGGTTATGCCCAGAACTCAAGTAAGACCCCCTCCCCTAAACATCTACAGACAGCCATGGTGGCCAAGGGGGTGCCATGGATACGGAACCTAAATCTTGTCTTTTGGTTTTTTTTTTTTGTTGTTTTTTTAATCACTGGGAGTCAACCCTTGTATTTTTGTCTTATGAAAAGCTTCAGTCGAAGGCCCAAAACAGGGCAGTCACGCTCGCCATACGATGTGGGGGGCCGTGAGGGCCTCGTTTTGGGAAACTTCGACTGAAGCTGTTGTCTCAATACTGGACCAGTTGAAAAGATTCTTATACTGTACCAATCACTCGGGTTGATCCCCCCCCCCCCCGAGTTTTCCTATAAGTCACATTTCTATGAATTAACGTTGAAGATAAAGGATCAGATTTGGAATCAGAACCCGTAGTAACGAATTTGTCTGGTAATCTTTGGTGTATTGCTGTGCAGACAGACAAGTAGCATTAAAAATGAATGCTTAATTGCCTGAAAATGAACCAAAAAAATTTCATAAATGTACATAATACTACGCAGCAGATGGAGATCAATAATGAATTAAATGGATGTCATTATTTACTGGGTTATAAATATGAACCGAGGAGAATAATCTACGTGTGTATATCGACAGTGTGTATACGGACAGTGTGGATACTGCGAATAACGTCGGGTTAGTCTCACTTTTTGGCGCCGTTCCAGTACGTCGCTCAGTTCATGGCACGATGAGCGAGCGGCCACGCCCTCCTGCTGCAGCGCGCTGCAGTACGACTGGGATGTCTGGAAATGTACACCTCCATCCCGCGGCGGTCCAGGCCCAGCGTCTTGGCGGAGCTCTCCCGCCCCCTCCTTGCTCAGGCTCACACTTTGCGGGCGTCTCCGGGCATCGAGGTCAGGAAGCCTCCCCGGGGCGAAGGGCGCTGCGACGTGGACGTCATCTCGATGCGCTTCACGGCGTTCCCGCGAAACGCCCGTTTTCACTGCCGGGAAATACTTGCGCTCAGTTCCGTCTGGGAAGTCAAGGAGTCAAGTCAAACGACCTTCCTCCGCCCGCCGCTGCCCGCCCTGGATGTCTTTGAAAGGCTCCCAGTCTCAACGCGGCGGGGAAGGCCGGTTCAACTGGTGTTTTTTTTTTTTTTTCGTCGATGTCTTCGCAAATTCCCAAAGAATCTAAAGCACCAAGTCGACTTTTCACAGAAGCGACGCTTTGAAGGAGATAGAACAGATCCGGAAGTCACCCCCCCCCCCAAAAAATTTTATCAACAGACTTTAACCACGTTCAACTCTGCAGTTGGATCATTGTTTTCAGATTATTGTTAGAAATATTTGTGTCAGGGAGGAGAAAATGTACCGCGTATGTAAGTTTTCTTTTACTCCTAACTACTTACAAATGACCCTGAGAGGCCGGGACAGGCTTAGATTTCCTTAAAAAGGAACGTCCACAGTTGGTTTGAACGCCGGCGGCTGGGCGCTGACCTCCAGTGACAGCAGCACATCGGGTTGTTTTAGTGTTAATATCCTGAAGGGATGCTGGTGATAAACTCTTAGAGATGAAGTACACATAAACCTTAAAAAATACATTTTCAATAAAAAACACTATTTTGGGTAATACTGGCCAGTGTTTTGTTTTTTACTGACGCATTCATAGCCTATTTTATTTTTTTTAAGAATTGAAAAGTGCCTTTTCACCCACAGGGGGCTTGGCACACTTCACAAAATTAAATAATACAATACTCATATCATAAATTATTATGAATAGCTACAAGATATTATATTTCTATTTTGTATTACATATATAGGTATTATTATCTTTTATATATATAAATATATATTTCATACATGTATATATTTTTATGTTCATATTTTATGCACTTATATTACATATTAATTAAATCATGATAATTAATTATATGTATTTAAAACATTTTTTTTTACGTATATATATATATATATTTCATATATATATTTTTTCATCTTTTACAATGCCAGCAAGGTTGAGAATAGCATCAAGTGTCAGTCAGGACGATAGAGTGCAGACGCCTGCAGCTGGATTAGCGCCTCAGCTTCGTCTGAATGACAACGTGATGCGACCCTGGGCTCATCCTTCAATCTCTGCAAAAACATCTCGTCTCGGCCGCGCCCGACTCTCAAACTCACCTTCGCCGCATGCGTTTACGATCCGCGTCGCACAACGCCACACGCTGGCTTAATCCGTCTCTCTCACACACACACACACACACACGCTCATAGGTCTGTATAAATTGCTGCATGGGAAGAGGTTTGTATATTTTGGTGGGATGGCGTCACGTGTTTGTGTTTCTTTCAGCTTTTCTAAATCAGGATGCTTTGGGATCTGGGATGCACAACTTTTTTTTTTTTTTTTTTTTTGGACATTGTTCACCGTTTTGATTTTTGGTGACTGATCTGATTAGTCTGGTGATTTGATCTGTCTGTCTGTCTTTCTGTCTGTCTGTCTCCATCCCTTTCTAATGATCTGGGTTTCTCTATGTCTCTAATTTTTCCTGCTTTTCTGTTTTTCTCTCCCGGTCTCGTTTTGTTTCGATCATTTCTCTCTCTCTCTCTCTCTCTCTCTCTCTCTCTCTCTCTCTCTCTCTCTCTCTCTCTCTCTCTCTCTCTCTCTCTCTCTCTCTCTCTCTCTCTCTCTCTCTCTCTCTCTCTCTCTCTCTCTCTCTCTCTCTCTCTCTCTCTGTCTGTGTGTCTCTGTCTGCTTCCAGTGTCTGTCGCTCCTCCTCCGCCCCCCATGCCTCAGCTGACACCACAGATCCCTCTGACTGGCTTTGTGGCCAGGATGCAGGAGAGCAGTAAGTCGCCCCCCCCCCCACTCCCAGCATGCACTGGGGCTCGTAGCGCTGGGCGACATGGAACAACCACCCGACTTACATACATCACCAGAAATATCCGTTGATGAGCTCAAAATCAGAACCAAAACTCTTTCAAATGAAACTCCACCCCGGGCCCCGCGAGGAGCTTCTCAAGCGTCAGAGTCCTTCTGTCGTTGACCCATCGCCCGGCTCCATGCGCCCGCTCCACTCACCCCTGCGACGGCGAGTCCTCCTCCCCCAAACCCCCGTCCTCCTCCCCCAAACCCCCGTCCTCCTCCCCCTCCTCGGAATGCTCCTCATCTGCCTTTCCTGTGACTCAGCCTGACGTGGGGAACCTGCGTCCGCTTGGCGCGTTTGTCCATTTTGTCGTCGTCCTTCGCACGGCTCCTCGTTAAGCACCAACTCCAGTTGAGCGCTGGCGACAGGAGAGGGAACACCCCCAACGGGTTCAACCGGCTGTGTGTGTGTGTGTGTGTGTGTGTGTGTGTGTGTGTGTGTGTGTGTGTGTGTGTGTGTGTGTGTGTGTGTTTACCAAAGTGGAGCGCTGAAGTCCTCGCGTGAACCGCTCGCCGTTGACTCGGCCACGTGTTTGACTGACGACCAACTTCAGCTTGTTGGTTGTTTGCTGGTTGTTTGTTTGTTTGTTGTTGACACGACCCTCTAGTGGACGCCCGCGGCTCAGCGTCCGTTTCCGGAACTGAGTCTCCCGTTCGCTCTCTCCACCGACGTTTCAGAAAATCACTATATCGAGAGTTTTCAGCCTGTTACCAAGGCAACCAGCCAGCAGACCAGTCGTGACCGTGAAACTTGATTCGGAACAAAAAAGAAATTTGGAGATCGGGAGGGGGAGGTTATTTTAGGAACTAGGCATCCCATAACCCATTGGGAACGATGCCTTTCCAACGACTTCCAGCCTCACGACACTTTAAGGCTTGTTCTTAAATTGAACCGCTGTCGCTGTCGCTGTAGTTTTCATATTGTTGAACATGGTGTTGACGTCATGGTGGCTCTGTGCTGAACGTTACGTCATTTTAACATTTCATCCCATTCAAAGACCCGGGGAAGCGCGTGTCGCTGTCTGTCATTGTGCATGTCAACTTCCTAGATGCATGCCCCCTAAAATACTCATTTCCATTTTGCATGAGAGCATGACTGCATGATTATTTTGGGATGTTTTTCCTAAAATGGGGGTTAAAACTCCCTGTCCACCCCCACCCTGCCTCCTGTGCAGCTACCGCCCTTGTAGCTGTTTTTGGTATTGTTGTTGTTCTTTCCTGACCTCCTCCTCTTCCTCGCCCTCCAGTTGCGGACACGCCCACCCCGCCGCCGCCTCCCCCCCCGGAGGACCTGGCCCTGTACGACGACTCCCCCCCTCCCCCGCCGCCTCCCCCGGTGGACTACGAGGAGGAGGACGCCGCCGTGGTGCAGTACAGCGACCCCTACGCCGACGGGGACCCCCAGTGGGCGCCCACCAACTACATCGAAAAAGGTGAATCATCTTCTCTGGGCGTGTCCACAGGATGGAGCCAAGGACCAGGCTGGAAAAAAGTCTGAAATTCTTCTCTTTTGATGGTATTACCCAGGGTAGTATTTATAGGTTATTTCGGGGTTTATTTTCCTGACTTTTCTCCCAGGGGATTAAAACAGCGTTGCTTATCTTATGAAACTGTTTGTACATATAATACATACAGTATATATGATTGAATACAACATTACTTGCACAAACATATTCATTCAGAAAATGGAAGTTGAGGATGATTTCTGTGAAATATATTAAACCTTTGAGTCTATTTTGAAGTCCAAAAGTACAGAATGTGGGTAACTTTCACTTCTACAAATGCAATAAAAGTACTGATTACCTCTTGCTATGCTTAATACTGTATTACAAAGGTCCAAAAAGTGTTAAATAGAATAATTTAATTAATATTTATTTATTATTATTATTATTATAATTATTATTATTATTATTTAATATTAGATTCAACTTATTGTTTTATTTACAGAAACCATTTTTTGCTTGAGCAGCATAAGCAAAGCATGCACTTTAAATTCAACCTGAAAATATTTCCATCCATTTTTGTAATTTTTTTTTTTTTTTTTTTGTGATTTATTTTCAAGAAACATACACAGATCAGTCACAACATTAAAAGCACCACTATTAACACTAATACTGTGGAGCTCCCCCTCATGTCCCCAAAACAGCTGTGAGGTGGAGGCATGGACTCCACCAGACTCTGAAGGTGTCCTGTGGTATCTGGCACCAAGACGTTGGCAGCAGATCCTTTAAGTCCTGGAAGTTGGAGGTGGGGCCCCCACGGATCAGGCTTGTTGTTCCAGCACATCCCACAGATGCTCCGCCGGATCGGACACTAACCCCGCCCATCCACATGATGTAGAAGAAACGTGATTCATCAGACGTCCACCTTCTTCCATTGCTCCCTGGTCCAGTTGTGACGCTCCTGTGTCCATTGTAGGTGCTTTCAGGGGTGGACAGGGGTCAGCATGGACACTGTGAGCGCTCCCATACGCAGCAAGCTGCCATGCACTGTGTGTTCTACACCTTTCTATCATAGCACCGTTCACTGTTTCACCACTTTGTGCTGCAGTAGTTCTTCTGTGGGATCCAACCAGACGGGCTGGACCTGGCTTCCCACAATGAGCCTTGAGCCCCACGTCCCTGTCGCCGGTTCACCGGTCGTCCTTCCTCGGAGCACTTTTGGTCGGTAGTAACCACTGCATAGCGGGAACAGCCCACAAGAGCTGTGCTTGTGGAGATGCTCTGACCCAGTCGTCCAGCATCACAATGTGCTCCTTGTCAAAGTGGCTCAGATCCTTACGCTGCTTCAACATCAACTTCAACAACTCACTCTTCACTTGCTGCCTCATGTAATAATAATAATATGTAACAGTATATATAATAACACTATATATAATAATAATATATAACACTATATATATATATATATATATATATATATATATATATATATATATATATATATATATATATATATACAAATAAATAAATCCCACCACTTGACAGGTGCCATTGGAACCAGTTGATCATTGTTCTTCACGTCTCGTCACTGGTTTAATGTTGTGGCTGGTCACTGCTTTATCTTCGTGCCCTGATGAGAGGGAGGAAAAGAGACTCCTCTCTCTCTCTCTCTCTCTCTCTCTCTCTCTCGGAAAGTTTGAGAAGCGCTTCCACCTTTTCTACCAAAAGTTCTCCCTTCAAACCATCTCCTGCAGTTCGTGGGCTCATCCCAAAGCGGCCCGACCTTTCTAACCCGACGACCCCCCCCCCCCCCCTCCCTCCCTCCAGTCGTGGCGATCTACGACTACGCCAAGGACAAGGAGGACGAGCTGACCTTCATGGAGGGCGCCATCATCTACATCATCAAGAAGAACGACGACGGCTGGTACGAGGGCGTGTCCAGCGGCGTCACCGGCCTCTTCCCCGGGAACTACGTGGAGTCCATCATGCACTACGCCGACTGAGGCCCCGTCACACGGAACTGTGCAGCCACGTCGCCGAGCTCCCGCGGGGGGGGGGGGGGGGGACAAAACAAAAAAGAAAAAAGAAGCGACGGCGGCCGATCCCCCAAGTGTGAGCTTTTTGATACGACAATGACAATGTTCTTCCCCAATACCAATATGATTGCAAATAAATAAAAAAAATTAATAAAAAATTATCTATTTAGTTTATTTTGGTGTTATATGGGATGGGATGGTGGGGGGGGGGGGGGGCCGGGGGGGGCATTGACGGAGGAAAGGGTGGAGTTGCCGCCGTCCCGAGCGGCCACGTCGTCCGTGCACCGTGCGGCTGGAGGAGCTCGCAACAGCGCTCACGTGGCCCATTTTGTTTTTTCGCATCAACGGAGCTGAATCGGCCTCAAATCCAGAGGCGGAAAATCCGGGTTCAGAAAGTGACGAGCGATGCGGTTCTACATGGATATATTTTAACATTTCATGCACAATGGGAATCGCTGCCCACGTTTCAGTTCACCCTCTGATGCGCATTTGCAAAAATATTTCACGGAACTAATACAGAAATTAAACCAGTCCCCGGAATGTAATATTTCAATTTCATCTTTATTTTTCTGTAGGCAATATATCAGATCGCTTTAGTAAACGTGCAATATTGTATGAAATGTTATAAAATATATATATATTAAAAAAATACATGCATAAATAACTGAACTGCAATACTCAAACTTTTATTTTATTTTATACTAAAATAAAATAGTGTTTTTAATTTGACCAGTCTCAAAAATATACAGTACATTAAAAAAAAATTATAAATGGCATATATTGAATATCTGACATGAATAAATGACTTACTCTTACTGACACCTATGTAAGTGGAATATTTTATTTTAGTCAAATGGTCTTATAACTTACAGTGTGGCTATTGCAGTTTTGGCTAAATCGATTCAGAAATTAAAACAGAACTGATTTTATTTTAGTCAAAAAAAAAGTGTTTACTTTCTGAACCTGGAATTTTCCCCATCGCTGCTCAAATCTCGTAAACAGAATAATGTAAAAACAGAAAGAGGTTCTGGTCCACTTCATTGTAAATAACTTAATCGGCAGCAGCAACAGCAGCGATCTGGTCCCGTACTGTGAATATCAGTATGTAATAAGGTTAATAATAACCTTAATGAGGTTAATAAGATGCCTGGACGTTCACCAGATCACTCTGCATCTAGCGATAACTCAGCTTAACCCAATTCATCTCTAATCTGTTATGAGAATAGACCGTAACTGATCAAATATAATAATTAAAATGAATAACCTGTGTGACGCTTGTTCTTTGAAGGAAATGACACCTGAAATTCAGACCCGGGTGTCACTGTAATAGCATGCAACATTTTTTTTTCGCAAGATATATTGTAATCCTAAATTTATTACCATTAAGTCGTCAATGTGTACCTTTTTTTTTTTTTTACTGTCGGAATCACTGAATGATCTTAGATTTCTAATTCATTGATGGACTTTTTTAATGTGGTCATCAAATCAGCTTTTTATTATTTTGTTTTGATTTTTAAGTCCACGGCCTGAAGCGTAACCTGCTTTCGCCTTTTCACCGGCCGGAGAAACATTCCATGCTGACTAACTTCACATCCTCATACCTGTTTTACAGTTGTTTCAACTTAATGTCTTTTTTTTTTGTTTGTTTGTTTATTTTTACCAATCGAAATTTGTAGTTAGTTAAAAAAAATAAGAATCTCTTGGTTGCCGTGGTAACGATGAATGCCGCAGGACACTGCCAGTTGACTGACATGGCGACCTGTATACCTCCACAGCCCAAAAGCAAACTAAACTTCTCCTTTTCTCACTTGTTTTTATTCTAGCATGTGAAGGGCTATGTTTCGTAAGTGGGGTCTAGAAATAATCCTGATCGTTATTTTGATATTTTTTTAGGCAGTATTTGACATGATTTTTTTTTGGTTCCTCTCTGGACTTGAACAGCTTTCCCCCCCGCCCCCAACACACGATTTGTGCGGAAAAGCCTCAATTCAGAAGAGATTTTGTCCTGTGTAAACACAAACGCCATTTCTCAAACCTGCGTCCATCCCTCCACGGTGGTTGAACGCCTCGACCGGTCCGTTTCAAGCCCAAATTCAACAACACGGGTAGAAATGTCAAATGAATGAACGAGTGGAATCTCCTTCCCTGCCCTTGATTTGTATATATATATATGATCTGTTAATTGGAATTTATGTACAGTCTTTTATAATAAACCTTCTATGTACAACATGCACGAGCGAGTGTGGTGACTGGGAATCAACAAAAAAAAGAAAAACAAGCACAACAAGAGTTTGAAAAACAGCGTCTCTTTAATTGGAGTCGCCGGGCGTGGCCGGGCAGGCCTGGGCTGTCGGAGAGCACTTTGTTTTTGCACAAAAGGCGTTTTCCCCCCATCAGCACCTAAGTCGACGTGGACGGATCTCCCCCCTGCCCCAAACACAGATCCACAAACACCACCACCCAACGACGCCCATTTGGAATTAGAGAGCGGGCGGCTCCGCCCGTCTGCCTCGCGGGCGCTGCACGTACAGTACAGGAAAAAAGTAACGAATGAATCAGCGGAGGCGTCTCGATGCGGGTGGAGTCCAGGCCGTTCTGGCAAATCATATTTAACCACAGCACTGAAAACCACTTACACTGTGTGTACATTTTTGTATATATATATATATATTTGTACATATGTTTTTTAATATATATATGTGATTGTGTAGTGACACACCCTGGTTGTAGGTTTCAGTCTGAAACGAGTCCTCGATGTGACTCACCCCTCCCCCTCCTCCACCTGGTGAGGTGGGGCGGTCGTGGAACGTGTTGTGTACTTATTTGAGATGTAGCTGCCGGAGGTGGAGGTCGGTCTGTGGCGTGGAGTGGAGGGGAGGGAGGGAGGGAGGGGGGCGAAGGCGGCGTCACTTGTCCCGGGTCAGAACCATCTCCGTCAGGCGGATCAGCGCGTCGCGCTCGGCCGACGGGCGCAGCAGGCTGACCTGTCGCACCGCCTCCCTGCAGTAGCGCTGCGCCAGGAAGCTGGTCTGCTCCACCCCGTCGCTCTGGAGGGAGGACGTCCGTTACCACACGGGGACAATGAATTTCATCGTTTCGGAGATTTTCAGTTTTTTTCAGAACTTGCTCCGATACGACCAGACTGGGCTTTTAAAGGAGGCGGGTGCAGGTTTCCCGGGCTCTTAAGTGTTTGGAAGTAAAAATCCTCGAATTAAAAGTTTGTGAATATACGTCTGTACCAATGAAAGGGTTTAAATGCTCCGCAGGTCCCAAAACATTAAAATAGCGACAGGCGACCACAAGAGACAGCGACAGGTCGCTGTGAACTGTGAGAAATGTTCATATTAAAAAAAATACTAAATCAGCGACTGTTTGATTTCGTGGTTGTGTTGAAACCACCAAGTGAAATCATGGGTGTCGGCTTTGGGGAAGTGGAATTAAAGCGGCGGTGACGGCTTGGGCCACAAGATGACGGCGTGGACACTTTCATCACTCGAGAGGGATCGGTGCTCAGCGCGGTACAGACTGGAGTTCCCATTTCACAGAATTTATTATTATTATTATTATTTCATAATTATCATTATTCTTATTACTATGATTATTTTCTTTATTATATTTATTAATTACCTTTATCATTATTACTATGATTATTATTCGTATTATAATAACTGACTTATTTTTATCATTATTATATTTTTATTATTATAACTGATTTTTTTTTTTATTATTTTCTTTCTTATATTTTTATTATTATAATAACCATGACTATTATTTATATTATTACTATTATGATTATTTTCTTTATAAAATTTTTATTATTATTATTTTTGTATGACTATTATTTTCTTTATTTTGTGTATATATATATATATATATATATATATATATATATATATATATATATATATATATATATTTATTTTTTTCCCCCCCCCCACAAACACGTCAGATAATAAACAGATGTTTTAGCCGCCAGCTCCCACCTTGAGCACGTACTGCCAGGCCCGGTCCACGTCTCCCTTGGAGCTGAAGCGTCTCATGATCATGGCGTGGAGCTCGGGAAACTGGAGCGGAACGACAACAAAAGCCACAGGATCGGTGAAAACCGAACCCGAGCGGTAGCACAATGTTTTGGGCTTTGGGTCAACGTGCCGCCTGCTGACCTGCTGGCAGGCGAACAGCACCGGCCCGGTGGCCAGGCCCAGCCGGAGGTCGGCGGCCGAGGGCTTCCCCAGGCGACCGGCGCTGGAGGTGAAGTCCAGCACGTCGTCCACCAGCTGCAGAGCACAGTCAGCGCACGGACGTGAGCTCATGTCTTTGTTTGTCTTTTTTTTTTTTTTATATCTCATCCACGGAGGCTGATTCTTCGTTCTAATATTTATGACCACTTTCTGATTTTAATTCTCTTCAGTCGTTTCTTTTCTGCTTCCTGATGCTCACTTTGTCCAAAAAGTGATAAAATATAAATAACAATTTAATCACTCACTAACGTACTGTACCTTTAAGCAACAATTATGAAAGATGCAGCGTTTACCAGAAAGAATGATAAAAAATATATATTTCAAATGATTTATCACAAGTAAATGAGTCAAACAAAAATAAATAAATATAAATCTGTTTTAACGACTGCTTTGTGACTAGAAACATCCTTTTGTGTTTTCCTTTTGACTTAAAACCGAATCTTTTCGATCATTAAGAGTCAAACCAATTGATAGACATCAGAATCTTTTAATTGATCCAGTTCTAAGAGAAATGAAATAATTTATTATTAATCAATTTAATAAATTAATTAACTTTAGCCGACGGTGACGCAATGATCAAAAAAAAAATAAGGCTTCGGTCAAAAAATACTTGTTTTTTTTGTTCGTGATCAATTAACTTAATGCATTAAATTAACTTAGAAATGTTAATTATTCTCATTTGCCTGACAAATAAATGGATGTCAACAGAAGTCGATTAACAGACAAAAACACCAAAACAAATTCAATAAATATTTTTCATTGGTTCAGAAATGACCTGAAATTCAATGCAATAAATGGATTTTAAATAACAGACAAAGAAACAAACTTAAAATCCCCCCCAAAAACAACATTAATTTCAACAGATGTTACATTACCTGAAATGCGATGCCCACATTCTTCCCGTACTGATAGGCTATTTCATGGACTTCGGGGTCAGAGTTCACCAGGATAGAAACCTTAAAAAAAAAAAAAAAATAGGACAAGCGCCGGCCCGTTTAAAACTCCGGCCTCCGCCACTTTTTTGGGGAGTCGTTCTCGAGGCCCCGTAGGGGAGCGGGCGCGGTGGTTCCATGCGGAGATAGAACGTACATACTGCTTTACAGCTGTTGGCGATCAGACTGGCCGTCTTCTTGAAGGTCTTCTCCAGGTAGTGCTTGAAGCGCTCGTTCTCGTTCTCCTTGGAGCCCAGCTGCATGAACTCCCCTGGAAGGAACCACAAGCGGCCGTCAGGACGCCGCCTGCTCCCGCTCAGCGCGGTGGGCAGTGAAACCGCGGCTCGCGTCCGCGTCGCCGCCTCCTTCGGTTCGCCGTGCCCGGGACCGAGCTCCGGCTGCGGTACCGAGCGCTGCAGCGAGGGGGCGCCAACGCAAGCACCGAGCGGAGACCTTTTCCAAACCTCTAATAGCTTCAAAAATAACAAAATATTGTATTTAATTAATAATTTCATTAATATTTTTTTATAATAAATATAATAAGCGATGTTATATATTTCTATTAAAAAGTATATTATAATAATAAAATAATAAAAAATATACTGTATACTGAAGTTTACAAAAAAATGTCTGCCGCTCGTCAGTCCATTTATTCTTTTAGTTTTCTCAGATAAAAGAAGTACACGCTGACATCTTCCTCAACGGTAACATTTGTTTTGATCGTTGTGGTTCGTGCGAGCACTGAGGATACGGCCGAGTCGGACTCCTTTTCAATCACTTCTCAAAACCCATTTTCATAGACCTGCTATTGTGTGCTGTCGCCCCCCTTCTTTATCTATTTTATTTTTATCCTTTTTATTTATATTTCTTCTCATCATATTGTATTTATTTATTTATGTTAAATGTCTCTTTATCCGCTTTTTCAATTTAATGAATTCATTTAATTCCTGTTTATTAATGTTCCTTTGCCTGTTAATTTCCTGACCTGAGCACTATGCTTTTATTTCATCTGCCAAAGCACTTTGTAAACTGTGTTTTTAAAGGTGCTATATAAATAAAGCTATTATTATTATTATTATTATTATTATTATTATTATTATTGTAATCAATAATAGTATTGTTGTTATTATCATTATAATTATTAAAATTATTATCAGTATTATTATTATAATTATTGTTACAAGATCAGATGTGTCCTCTACTGCCCCCTGGTGGAGTCAGGCGTACAGCCGCCACAGGAACATAGGAGGGCACACCTTGCGCTGGCAGGTGGGGCGTCGGCCGGGCGCTATCACCGTGCCTCGCGTGCACTTACGCCCGGTTTGTTTCGGAGGTGAAGCAGCGAACACGTAAACAGAGGACGCGGTACCTCGCACCAGGTCCTCGAGGACCTGCGACAGCACCAGCACCACGGTGTTGTTCCCGATGCGAGCCAGCGCCATGGAGGCGGCGGAGAGGATGAAGTCTCCCGCCAGGATCGCCTGGAAGGGAACAGAGGCAAAAACAAAAACATTTACAACCAAAGACAAAACATTCCAGGGCGGCGGTTTGGAAAACCATGTGTCCTGGCTCACACTGTGGCCCTGACGGGGCCCTGCTTTATGCTTTTCCCATTAAAATAGGGAAGGAAAATAAGGATAGCAACAATATCTTCTGCAGTGAGGCAGGGCGGTGCATTGTTAAAATATAGATAGTGGATATGGTCTGGGGCTGTGGTTATTGTGATATTGAGATACAAACAGTCTTTACCGTCTTTAAGGAGAATTCTAGAAAAGTTATGGACTTACCTGAACTGCATAGACTGTTCTATCTATCAATGGTCATTAGGGCTGAACAATTTGGGGAAATAATCGAATTGCCATTATTTAGAACAATACTGCTGTGGTGTGGGGACCCTGGTTGGCTGGTCTAACGAGCAACAGGTTAAAACCCCCATCCCCACACTCACTCAGGAGAGAGGAGCCCTGTCACGTGTCCATCAAGCCCCTTCTCCACAATAAACTTGTGTTTTCTACGACCCCATCCGTCTGTGTCTCTGTGCCCGAGGGCCCTGAACATGCCACCTGGTAGACCAAGCTGCCACCTGAACAGGCACAGGGAAGGGAGACAGAATGGCCGTCCAAAGACACCCTGGAGCCACCAGCGGGTCAAGGGCGGCCCCAGCACCAACGCTCTCCCGACTGGCAGCAGCAGCAGCAGCAGCAGCAGCAACAGCACCCAGGGCGTCCGGCAGAGGACCGGGGTAGAAGCAGGCGCAGCAACCACCACAGGTAACTGCTGGCGGCTAGCTTCTCCGCCCAGCAGCCACCGCCAAGACCGCCCAGCAGCCAGGCCACCCCTCCAAGCAGCCCCCGCAACAGCCAAGCCCGGCCACACCTCCACCAGCCAACACAGCAGCTCGAGGCCCCACGCTCCGGAAGAGAGGAGGGGAGTCTGCATCGTCGCCCTGGGGGAAGGAAGCCGGTGGGCCGTGCTGTTCTGGGGGACCAGGTCCCCTCAAAGGGGATCAGATCATTTTTTGTATATTTGTTGGTTTAAGGTATGGGAACCCTGTTTCAGTGTCCGGTGTTTTATTAACTTATTTTAGGGTCAGTCTTTATTTTTAGGTATAGCCTTCTCCCTGGCCTGAGTTTGGTGTCGGGTATGTGGTGTGGTTTGAGCAGCCACACCTGACCTGGATCTAGGTAATTGGGGACCCAGAATCAGAGTGGCTGCATACCTGTTGCTCGCTGGTTGGTGTGAGGAGTAACAGGTAAAACCCCCATCCCCACACACACTCCGTTTTGATTGTTTTAACTTCAACCTTGTAATGGTTTGAAATATGCAGTGTTTCCGCAGAAGTTTTTTTTTTTTTTTTTTCTAAAAATGTTGAGTACATATGTCCGCATACCTAATTAATAATTTAATACGGGTGTCTGGCTTTTTCAAATGGAATTAACATATGGAAAAATAAAAGCATCTTTGACAAAGACAAGTGTTACTGTAATTGTCAGCAGGACAAAACCGGGAAGTCATTTGAAGGTTTATTACCACATCTAAAGAATTTTAGAAAACCCCCCAAAAATGAGTGAGCTGTCAGGAAAAGGGCCTTGACGTAAAATGTGTGTGGGCTAGTAATCAGGCTGTTTCATTTAGAAGCCGGTCCGGTCCTTTATCAGATGCATAAGCACCAACCCGAAAATGTCATCACATAAAAGTCTCGTAAAAACAACGTGACAATACTATCACGGCATCCGTCATATTGGGCGGGGACCAACACGACCATGAGGAAGGCGCGGTGGAGGAGCAACGCTTCAAGTAAAAAAAAAAAAAAAGTGAGTCACATGAGGTCATCACCGGGCGACTCCCACCTTCCTCTCGCCCCACACGTCACTGATGGTTTTCTTCCCTCGGCGTTGGTCCGAGCCGTCGATGACGTCGTCGTGCACCAGGCTCGCCGTGTGGATCATCTCCGAAATCATGGCTATGGAGCGCTGGCCGGGGAGCAGGTCCCTGCACACAGGGGGGAGCAATCACCCAAAGGTCAACAACACAGCAGGAGGCATTTCATACGATGATACGGCCGGGCGTGATCGTAAAACAACACCCGACGAGGAGTTCCGGATCCTGACGGAACAGTGAATAGAAATCATTTTATCTGTAGTTTATTTCTACAAAAATAGACCCCGGGAATGTCAGCAACCGATTCATCACATGAATAACCTTTATTGATAAAGCACCCGTCGTACACGGCTCCAAGTGGTTTTTTTGTTTGTTTTTTTTTCGGATTCAAAGAGGTAACGAACACCGAACAACGACTTGTCCTCAATTTGGGTTTTCAGTCGTCCAGTGAGACCTTGAGGGATCGCCGTCGCTCCTCAGCGAACGACTCTCAAATCATTATTGGTCCGGACTCATCGGCCTCGAAGCGTCAGACCCGAACTTCCCCAAGCGATTCTCAAACACCCGTTGTAAATAATTCAGCGCCCAAATTTAAATGAGAAACGAACGTCAACCTGGACGTCCGCATGTGTCGTGGAACGAGCCGAGCAGGACATCGGGGATGCTGGCGGCGACGCCCACGTTCCCCGTCCTCCGCTGCGGTTTCCATGACGCGCCGCGCGCTGGCGTAATCGTCCGCAAGTGGTTGCCGGCGGCAACGGCCGTTGTCGACAGACCGGGGCGGCCGCTGCGGCGCGACGACGACGACGGCGACGTCTCACCCGTCTCTGTCGCTGTGGATGTTGAGGGCTCGCGCCATCAGGACGATGATCATCGGTCGAAGCGCCTTCCCCTTCCCGTCGAAGTAGTAGTCGCACAGGGACCTGAGCTCCACCTTGGACACGAACAACTCCTGGAAAACCAAAAGCGGGAAGAGCTCAGCGACGAGGAGGCCGACACACATCTGCTGGTAATTGAATGTGGTAAAAGACATTTCAATGGAAAGTGTTAAAAACCTTTTTGATGTCGTCGTATAAGTGCTTCAGGTCTTTCTGGGCGAGGGAGAAGGGGTCCTTGAGTTTGGCGTCGCTGTGGATCTTTTTACGGACGCAGGGCTGCGGCGTGGGATCCAGGAAGCTGGCTTTGTGCCTGAGGAGAGAACCGAAAAAAATTAATAATAAAAAAACAAAAACAAAGGGGAAAAAAAACAAAAACGGTACGAACGGGAAGGGGGGGCGGGAGAGCCGCGGTGCGTGGATATGGGCGGCGGCGGCGGCGGCGTCCCAACTCACCGGGCGAGGGACGGGGCGGAGCGTCCGGACGGGAGGAGATGAAACTGGGAAAGGGGGCGAGACGTGAGATCTATGGGTGAACGACATCCTGCACAAGCTCCGCGTCGTCGTCCTCCATCATCCGCTTCACTACACCCCGCCGTGGGGGGGCGGGACCGACATGGCGCCCGCCGCCGTTTTTCCACGTATTTGAGCTTCGTTAACTCCCGCCGCGTTTCAAAGCAAAACACCTGCGCTGGTTTTGGGTTTTTTTTATTTTATTTTATTTTATTTTATTTTATTTTTTAAACTCGGCCACATCTCCAGCTCAAACCAAACACATTCACTTTACTGTCACACAGGAATCAAGTAGAAAGAAGATATCCACATTGAAGAAGCTGGAATCAGAGAATTTGTATAGCACTTATATAAAGTACTTCATATATGTAGTTATATACAGCACTTATATAAAGTACTTCATATAAGAAGTTATACAGCACTTAAATAAAGTACTTCATGTAAGTAGTTATATACAGCACGTATATATATAAAGTACTTATATAAAGCACAAATATATAGTACTTATATAAAGCATTTATATAGAACACTTATATATAGTACTTATATAAAGCATTTATATATCATTTTATATAAAGCACTTATATATAGTACTTATATAAAGCACTTATATATAGTACTTATATATAGTACTTATATAAAGCACTTATATATAGTACTTATATAAAGCACTTATATATAGTACTTATATATAGTACTTATATAAAGCACTTATATATATATAGTACTTATTTAAAGCACATATACATAGTACTCATATAAAGCACTTATATATAGTACTTACATAAAGCACTTATATATATATAGAACTTATATAAAGCACAAATATATAGTACTTATATAAATATTTATATAGAACACTTATATAAAGCACTTATATATAGTACTCATATAAAGCACTTGTATAGAACGCCTTTGTATAGTACTTATATCATTTGCATGAGTATAATCGTGTTTTTTCCCTCCTGTGCAGGGTCGCTCGGTGCACCGAGCCCCCGGTGGGAGGCTCGGTCACCGGGGGCTCGGTCACCGGGGGCTCGGTCACCGGGGGCTCGGTCACCGGGGGCTCGGTCACCGGGGGCTCGGTCACCGGGGGCTCGGTCACCGGGGGCTCGGTCACCGGGGGGTCCCGACCTCTTCAAGCGGAGGGTGCGCGCGCGCAAACCGGAAGTGGAAGCCAGACAATTCAATTCAAAATCAAAGCAAAACAATAAACAATAAACAAACAAAAAAAAAAACTGATTTTACCGGAATAACTCTGCAGGATCTCCATGCACGTGCATTACGACAATAATAATAATAATAATAATCATAATAATAATAATAATAATCATCATAATAATAATAATAATCATCATAATAATAATAATAACCGTCGCGGTATTTAATCCGCGCCGTGACCTTCTGCTTTGACAGCGCGCGCCCCGCACCGGGTCCCTCTCGCGCACCCACCTCTGCGCCCCTCCCCGGTGCGGCGGGGCAGCTCGCGCGCGGGGCGGCGGCGGCGACGCGTCTCGCGAGCGCCGGACACCGGCCGGCGCTCGCGCTCCATCTCCGGCAGAGCCTCCACGGGAGCGCCATGTTCCGCGGCACGCGCTCCTCCTCTCCGGTTCCCCTCCCGGTTCCGCTCCGGGCGGGGCGGGTGGCGCGCAGGAAGCGGAAGTGACGGGGGCGGGGGGCGGGTTGTTGATGACGTGCCAACGCCAACGCGGAAGTACGCGATCCAGGGCGGCGACCGCTCCTGCTGCTCTGCGGCTGACGCGTTTGTGTTCGTTAAAGAGGCGTTGAAATAGGAGGCAGAACAACAGCGAACTACTCCGAGATAGGAAAGATGGAGGGGCTGCGTTTTTGATTGACTTTTGTTTGCGTTAAACTGGATGAAACGACACAACAGGGCGGTTCAGTGTGTTCTAACTTATGGGGACCAGGGGCCGAACGCATTAAAACACTGTAAAACAAAGGAACAAAATCCACACCAACTTCCCACGATTCAAATTATTTTCAACCAATCGACACGAAAAAATAAACAAAAAACCTTAAAATACATCCCTCGATAATAATCCCACAGGCTTCATTTTCCTCCTGCACTAGCGCTGGGTATTGCGGCCCTTTGACGGGAACCGGATCTCACGGCTCCGTCTGGTTTCTCGGGGGGGGGCGGCGAGGGAAGGAGGCTTAAACAGACGCCGCGACACATCACGGCTGTCTCGCGAAACTTGACGCGGGGGGGGGAGCGCCTCATCGCCCGGCGAGACTCGGTGGTTCCCTTCGTTCCGACGGAGGAAGCCGGAACCGGCACCGCGCCCTCCTGCAACGGTCATTTGGTCGGCGGCGCTTAAGGCGTCAAAAGTCATCTCTCAGTGACATCAGTTTCACTGCGGTTCTTTGTTATCCTCCGGTCGTGTTCAACAGGCGGCTCTGCCGTCGGCCGCCTGACAGCTACAAGGTCGTGGCTTTCGATTCCCCGCTTGCAGCTCGTCCTCAGTCAGCGCATCGAAAGCTGTAGAGAGGTGGAAACAGCTTGCAACCAAAAAACCCCCCAAAAAACCCCAAGCGCTGACAATGTGGGCCGTCCGGTGTCTGTTGTTATGTTTTGCACTGGCCGGGGCCGACAACCTTCCAAAAGCCGCCGTCCCGCCGGAGTCCTGCCAACGGGCCGACTGGCGCGGCGTGGCGTGGAGGGGGAGGAGCCGGGAGGAGCGCACCTGCAACGCGTACCCGTTCAAGGTTTCCAGCGAGAGGATGACGGGTAGATGTTCATCGTAGCGCTGCTGCGTGCGACGGTGTCCGCTGTGTGAGAGACGAACCCCGAGCTCAACGCTTTGCTTCCCCGCAGGAGCTTTCCCGATAGACGGGGTCGACGGCAACCACGCCCGAGCTGTGAGGGACTGCGTCTTCTCCAGATCCCCTCCCACGCCCCTGAAAGGCCCGCTGCGACTCGCCGCGGTTTCTCAGGTGACGCGACGTGCATGAACCGCTGTGAGTGGAGTGACCCCCGACAAACAAAAACGCAGACGACGACATTTTGTCCAATTTGTTGGCCCTGCAGGACGCCGTCGAGTCCATCTTGGATTTGGAGGTCGGTGAAGCCCAGTCCGAGGACTTCCTGAATTATGCCAGTGGTGGTAGACTGATACCTGGATCCGTACCGCTTGCACACCGATATGGGGGTCATCAGGTTAGAACGCTGCCTTACTTTTATTTTGTTTTGTTTTGTTTTATTTTGTTTTGGGTTTTTTTACAATTTTTTTTTATTATTGTTTTGTTTTGTTTGTTTTGTTTTGTTTTGTTCTATTGTCCTCTTGGGGAGCTTTTCCATCCGTGACATTTTCTGCTTCATTCTCCTCCACTAGTTTGGCTACTGGGCGGGGCAGTTGGGGGACGGACGAGCCCATTTCCTTGGTCGATACACCAACAGGTGCTTGTCTTTTTTTTTTTTACTTTTGGAAAACTGACTTGCAAAGATAAAAGGCCACGACCCATAATTAATATGGAACTAACTTTTTATTTCACAATGTGTCTCTTTATACTGTAGACTTGGTGAAACGTGGGAACTTCAGCTTAAAGGTTCTGGGAAAACCCCGTACTCAAGGTGTGTTATATATATATATATATATATACAGTGGGGCAAAAAAGTATTTAGTCAGCCACCAATTGTGCAAGTTCTCCCACTTAAAAAGATCAGAGAGGCCTGTTATTTTCATCATAGGTTCACCTCAACTATGAGGGACAAAATGAGAAAAAAAAATCCAAAAAATCACATTGTCTGATTTTTAAAGAATTTATTTGCAAATTATGGTGGAAAATAAGTATTTGGTCAATAACAAAAGTTCATCTAATTTCTTTGTTATGTTCCCTTTGTTTGCAATGACAGAGGTCAAACGTTTTCTGTAAGTCTTCACAAGGTTTTCACACACTGTTGCTGGTATTTTGGCCCATTCCTCCATGCAGATCTCCTCTAGAGCAGTGATGTTTTGGGGCTGTCGCTGGGCAACACAGACTTTCAACTCCCTCCAAAGATTTTCTATGGGGTTGAGATCTGGAGACTGGCTAGGCCACTCCAGGACCTTGAAATGCTTCTTACGAAGCCACTCCTTCGTTGCCCGGGCGGTGTGTTTGGGATCATTTTCATGCTGAAAGACCCAGCCACGTTTCATCTTCAATGCCCTTGCTGATGGAAGGAGGTTTTCACTCAAAATCTCACGATACATGGCCCCATTCATTCTTTCCTTTACGCGGATCAGTCGTCCTTGTCCCTTTGCAGAAAACAGCCCCAAAGCATGATGTTTCCACCCCCATGCTTCACAGTAGGTATGGTGTCCTTTGGATGCAACTCAGCTTTCTTTCTCCTCCAAACACGACAAGTTGAGTTTTTACCAAAAAGTTCTATTTTGGTTTCATCTGACCATATGACATTCTCCCAATCCTCTCCTGGATCATCCAAATGGTCTCTAGCAAACTTCAGACGGGCCTGGACATGTACTGGCTTAAGCAGGGGGACACGTCTGGCA
The DNA here is from genome assembly GCF_960531495.2 of Zeus faber. Classification (NCBI taxonomy): domain Eukaryota; kingdom Metazoa; phylum Chordata; class Actinopteri; order Zeiformes; family Zeidae; genus Zeus; species Zeus faber. The sequence goes on along the minus strand of NC_137206.1, from coordinate 5,263,767 downwards.
CTGCAGGATTTGAGTCCCTGGCGGCGTAGTGTGCTACTGATGGTAGCCTTTGTTACTTTGGTCCCAGCTCTCTGCAGGTCATTAACTAGGTCTCCCCGTGTGGTTCTGGGATGTGTGCTCACCGTTCTTGTGATCATTTTGACCCCACAGGGTGAGATCTTGCGTGGAGCCCCAGATCGAGGGAGATTATCAGTGGTCTTGTATGTCTTCCATTTTCTAATAATTGCTCCCACAGTTGATTTCTTCACAACAAGCTGCTTACCTATTGCAGATTCAGTCTTCCCAGCCTGGTGCAGGTCTACAATTTTGTTTCTGGTGTCCTTTAACAGCTCTTTGGTCTTGGCCATAGTGGAGTTTGGAGTGTGACTGTTTGAGGTTGTGGACAGGTGTCTTTTATACTGATAACAAGTTCAAACAGAGTGGAGCACAGAGGAGCCTCTTAAAGAAAAAGTTACAGGTCTGTGAAAGCCAGAAATCTTGCTTGTTTGTAGGTGACCAAATACTTGTTTTACCGAGGAATTTACCAATTAATTAATTAAAAATCTTACAATGAGATTTCCTGGATTCTTTCCCCCCATTCTGTCTCTCATAGTCGAAGTGTACCTATGATGAAAATTACAGGCTTTTTAAGTGGAAGAACTTGCACAATTGGTGCCTGACTAAATACTTTTTTGCCCCACTGTATATATATAGATATCTTAAAGATTCTTTTTTTTAGGTACAGCGTTGGTACGGCAAATACCAAAGACCCGTTTTTCACAATCTTGCAATCTGAATTAGAATTTCTAAGTGAATGTAATTGTTTTTGGGGTTTTTTCGCCGTGACACATTGATTAACGCTGTGTGTGAATTTGTGGCAGTTCTCGTTGCAAGCCTTCAGTTTGAACACGCCAAAAGCGTTGGGATCTTTGGTTGATGCGTTTGCGCCACAGGTCTGGAGACGGCCGCGCGGTGGTGCGCTCCTCGCTCAGGGAGTTCCTGGCCAGCGAGGCCATGCATGCCCTGGGAGTTCCAACCAGCAGAGCCGCGAGGTGAGAAGCGGCACCGCCATGCTCCCTTCCCGACGCTGTTCTACCGGTCGCTCTCTGGTCGCTATCTCATGTGGTGATGTTCCTCCGTCCTCCGCTGTTTCAGCCTGGTCGTGAGTGAGGAGCCCGTGTTGAGGGATAGGTTCTACGACGGCCACGTGAAGAAGGAAAGAGGTACCAGTTCCAAATACGTCAAAAGATTTCTCCTCAAATTCCATCCCCACCCCCCTGTTGGAAGGATCCAACCTCTGAAGGTAAGAGAACCCCAGGGCGGTCGACTGTTTTACCGCCGCAGCCGACCGCTCTCGTGTTTCGCAGGAGCCGTCGTGCTGCGCCTCGCCAGGTCCTGGTTCCGCATCGGATCCTTGGAGATCCTGTCCCGCGCCGGGGAGCTGGATCTGCTGAGGTCCGCTCTGCTTCCGCGACTTCATACGGTGACATCTTCACAGAGCATGAGTTGACCGGCATCTCGCACCGGTGTCCCCGTCGTTTTCCGGAGTGCACCTTGACTTGTTGCTGCCACTGCTTTTACCACGTTGTACGGCACAGCA
>NC_137206.1:5252188-5259688 GCF_960531495.2 Zeus faber | reverse complement strand
AAAGGCAAATTCAAACTAAATATGTAAAATAAATACCAAATCCACCTAAAAACAGCATTAAGAAATACAAAATAAAAAATAGCGATACAAAATAAATAGAAAAATATATAAATAAACTTAGTAAACATAGTGTTCAACAGAATGAGAGTAGTAATTGTAATGACAGAGAGCAACTCCAGCGAGTGGATGTGTTTTATGTAAAACAGGAAGGAAGTTACCACATAACAGACGCTGCAAGTGCTGCACCTCCCAATGCAGCTCGTATGAAAACAATTCATATGCTGCTAAAATCATGAATGTGAAAAGCAACTACAACCAACATCTTTCACAAACACCGACGCATTTGTCCGGTGGATGGAGTTCACAGGTTTGTCACCAACGCGGCACGGCACATGCCGACGGTGTTTTACAACAACTTCTTACGGGAATTTTTGGGAATTGTCGGCTTAAACAAAATGCCTAAGACACCCGAGCTGCAGGTTTATGAATTCAGATATCGTCACGCGCCTCCGCCGCCACAGGTTGTCGATCTCCTCTCTCCGTAGGACTTCTGGGCCCTCCGCCACCTGTCGTCCCACAAGCTGTTCTCTGGTTGGCTGAGGACGTACCTGCTCCGGCTCGGCAGGTGAGGAGGATCCAGCCTTCTGGACGTCCATTTTATTTTTTTATGTCTTATCTGTATCAGCACCCCCCCCCCAGATAAGATCTTTATTGATTCATGTGTCCAGAACAAGGATGTTCTTTATCTCTGGATACAGCCTCACGTTGGTTTGTGCCCGGCTTGAATAAAACAGGGAATCTTGTTTTCTTATAGAATTTGGGTGACTCTACCGACTTTGAATTCTAATCTTTTCAGACAAGAAGGCGACAGCGATGCCGGTCGTCAACACAGGATGAAAAGTAAGTCATGAAACCAACGTCGATTTGAGAAATGGCAGGTGTTTCAACTGCATTGATGAGAGGGGAATATAAAATAGAGGAGGAGTATACGAATGTCTTCACAATAACAGTCAATGTCTATTTTGAAACACCTTTTTATTTGTAAACCAGAAATAATAATGATCGTGAATGGCTGGGACGCTTATTGGGCCTAAAAAAAATGTTGGTTCTTTGATTTTTGTTTGTTTGTTTGGTTTTTTTTTTGCCGAATTGGTGGTCAGGTGTGATGGAGTGGGGCAAGGCGACTTTACCACTGCTTGGAATTTGCAAAACTTCAGTAAAAAGAAAAGAAAACCTAAACTAACAGTAACCGAAATGTGACTGGACAGGGTCTTAAAATCCCGTCATACAGCTCCAGCATTGGTTTGGCTGTTTTGCTTTTCAGCGCACCTGCAAAGGAGAAGGCGTCTCTAGAGATCGTATTTATGTCTGATTTTGCAAGTACTAAAAGCTATTAGTCTCTTTTGAATGCAAGGTCTAAATTGTTGTAAAACGTCCTACAGAGGCCAATCCCAGGTACGTGCTGCGGAACTGGATGGCGGAGTCGGCCATCAGGAAAGCGGAGGCCGACGACTTCTCTGAGGTTTGTGCGCGTCCATGACGTCTGTTCTGTGTTTGACGGTGGACTGGCCTGGGGTCCTGAGAATTGATCTCCGTGCCGGCCATCGATCTCCACCAGGTGGCGCTGTTACACCGCACTCTGACGTCCCCCTACCTTACGCAAGACGCCGCAGAGGAGGCCGGCTATGCAGCACGACCCCCGCGGTGGGCCCAGGGGTTAAAGGTCAGCTGCTCCTCCTGACAGACACCTCTGCACTTGGAAGGCGTTGCGCCGGAAAAAAGGACTCCTTGTTTTTTTTTTGATGACGGAGATATTTGTCTTTAAAACCTCAAGGTCGTCTCCACTTCACATTGTTTTTGTCATGCAATGACAATAAAAATAACTTTTTTTTTTTTTTTTTGCGTCTTTTATACATAACATGCAGCTTAAGTGAGTTACATTAAGTGCAAATCAAATAATGCTAAAATAAACAATAAAGAACGATGTGCATTTCATAATAAAAAAAATTCCATTACACACATTTTTTGGGGGCGTCAGGTTGAAGGATCACAATCGTCACCCTCATTCACTCAGCAAATCATTTTAATTTAATTTCTATGTCGTTAAACATTTATTCCACATAGTCAAAATAAAGATTTGCTTTGAAAACCATCATTATTCAGGTGAGTAAACTACTCGTATTTAATTGTCTAAATGTGCAATCATGACGCTTTTTCATCAAGCATCCGACTCTTAATAGCTTTTGGAAACGCAGTCGACCTGAAGTTGTGTGCTTCCGTCCTGCATCGCACACGTCACAGAACAATCTCCATGGCAACCGGAGGAAACACGCCAACGTGGTTCGAATAAAAATGGAAGACATTTCAAAAAGAAGAAGCAATATCAGAATAATCGGAATGTTTATTTATATACTTATTAAAGCATGAAGTTTATCTTTGATTTTTCCTAATTTGACATAACCCATGCATCAGACAACATGGTTGACAGTATTTACAGTGTATATATTATACAGTGTCCTGACAAGGTGTCTTTCCAGTGTGACAGAATCCCATTCCGTATTTCTTCAATATTTATTTTTTCTTTATATATCTACAGTTTCTCATCTCAGACTTGATTTGTTGACAAAAACAAATCAAACTCCATCCACCAATCCAATGTACATTTCAAAATGTATAGGTAATCTGTACAAAACCGAATACTAGGTAAATTGGTGTCAGTTAACGTCACCTAAATGCAAATGTTATGATGATGATATTTTGATGATTCAAATGGAATTAACAACGAAAAAATATGGCAAAACTAACAAACTTTGACAAAATTCTATTTTACCGGAGTTGTCAGCGGAACCAGGAGATCATTTTAGGGTGCTTTTTTTCAATTTTCCAAAACCCGAAAATAGAGACAATGAAACAATCGAGAAATGTGAGCTTTCATTGGGAAAATGCACAGGGGTGATGTACGATGTGTCTTCAAAAGAGTAAACAAGCTCAAACTGAATGCCTCGTAATGTCAACCGACGTCGGGCCGAGATTATTTTTAGAGAAACAAAAATGTGATAAAGATGGGACGTCCGTATCTGGCCCCCGGGCCGGGCGTTTAAGACCCTTGCTCTGAAGGTTTGATGTTTATCACTTGAGTCTCGCTTGTGGGAAACTAATTCAGGAATAACTTCTTTCTTGGAGCTCCGTCATGTGACTCCAAACCCCTCCACCTCCTACTGATCCACACGTTTCTTATTCATGGCCTTCATCAGTTCTGACATGAAGTCCCCTCCTCCTCCGCCCGCCGCGTTCACTATTGGTGTAGTCCTTTTCGGTGGAGCAGGAGGCATTTTCCTCACCGAGGCGGTGGGACGCACACCTGGGCGCGCGCCCGGAGCTGGAGGAGGTGGAGGAGGAGGTGGTGGAGGTGGGGGCGCTCCACCCCCTACGAACATGGGTGGAGGTACGGAGCCGGGATCTGGGGGCGGCGGTGGAAGGGGCAGATTCTGGCCGCCACCCCCAAAACCAGGTGCTGCGGGCGGGGGCGGATAGGTCATGGGTGGCGGCGGCGGAGCCACGGCAAAGCCAGACGCCGGCGGAGGGGGAGGGAGGAAATCTGGAGGGGGGTCCAAGGTGCCGTCTGTGAGCTGGGGTGGGGGCGGCAGGCCGTCCATGGGGGGCGGAGGAGGGAAGGTGGCGGGGAGGTGTCGCGGGGAGGCCAGTTGAGCTGGAGGCGGGGGCGGAGGGGCGGGAAAGTCCATGAGAAGGCCTGGAGGAGGAGGCGGCAGGGACGCGGTTTGTGATGAAGGCGGTGGAGGAGGGGGTGGTGCAGGTGGAAGATAATCGCTGTCAACCTGAGGAAGCAAAGAACATGAAACCATGAGGCTGAAACAGGTTTCTAAACTGTCTAAATTTACCATTTACAGACGCATTTTGGGCCTCTGGACCATATGTGCCACATAAATAATATTACTTCCTAAGTATTTATTCAGTCGACGGATGGATATATGATGAATGGATAAATGATAGATGAATGATGGATAGACAGACAGACAGACAGATCGATAGATCGATAGATTGATGAACACTTGACATCTGTGTCTCAGGATACAACATATTAGGGCTGGGTGATATTGGCTAAATCAAATAACACAATATTATTTTAACCAATACCTGGATATCGATAATTTGACCGTTAGTGTTTTCATGAGAAATACTTGAGAAACAATCATTATTAATGTGGATATTACCACCGAGCAGGTAGAGGCCATGGTTGGAATAGCTAGAAGATCTTTTTAGGCCTATACAGTTCATAAAACTTTTCAAAACATTAAACTACATATCACCATATTATGATAACCAAATGAAACCCAGACCATACCAAGTCTCGATATTGACGTTATAACGATATATATCCACGAGCCCTACAGCATTACGTACAAGACAAGAAGTGGAAGAAGTGTATTTAAACAACAAAAAACCTTAATTGCAAAAAAAAAAAAAGAAAAAAAACCACGACGGGTTTCGGGTCGGGAACGTATTCAGGAATTTATTCAGGAACGTATTCAGGAATTTATTCAGGAACGTATTCAGGAATTTATTCAGGAATTTATTCAGGAACGTATTCAGGAATGTATTCAGGAACGTATTCAGGAACGTATTTGGAAAACATATTCAGGAACATATTCGTGGTTATTGGCGGCGTAGATGGTTTACGTACCGCAGGTGAAGGTCCTGCTCGTGGCTTGGTGGCGTGTCCATTTGCCTGACCGGGTTGTTTGGCTTGGAGGGAGAAAAGAGAGCGACGGCATGTTACGAATGTTACGAAGACGAAACCCGAAGCGTCGACAGCCGCGTCGACGCCGTAGAGACTCGGGGGTGGGGCGAGGGGTGAGACGCCTTACCTTTGACGGCGGGCGTGGGGGTGGACGGGTCGGAGCCGGACGGCGTGCCGCGGCTGGTCCACGCGGAGCTGATGGCGGCCCTCCTCTGCGCCGTTTTGTAGTTTTCGTGCAGCGCCGCGCCGTACTGCGAAGGGACAGACCGGAGCAGGAGTTAGACGGCGGCGGTTTGCCATGTGTCGATGGTATTGGGCGTGAGAAAAAAAACAAAAACCCGCCCCCGTTCACCTTTGCTACCCGGATGCCTGTCACCCAGAGGGTCATGGTCCGAGCGTCGTCACAGCAGAGGTACTTGATGTACTGAGACTCCTTCTGGATCTGAGGATGCTGCAGACACAGGTAAACAGGTGGGACGCCCTGTCAAACCAAACTAAAGATCGCAGGATACTTCTACAGTAAATCAATACCGACACTTTCGGTTTGTGCCGATACCAACACGACATCTTTTCCCTAGAACAACTTATTGGCTATTTTCATTGGTACACTTCGCTTAGGACAGCCGTCTGGATGTACGGGCCACCCAAGAAATACATCATCGCCAACATGACTCATTATGTTCAGGAAAGAAATAAAGAAAATAAAAATCACTTCAAGTGCAAACTTGAAAACTAAAGTAGAGCATTAAAAACAACTGGACAATTCATGGAGAGATTGTGAAAGGCTGCTTGACCTGTGTGGTCGTTTGTGCACGCTCGGACAAAGTCTGTAGCTAGGAGACACTTCAGGAGATGATCTAGGATCTAGGAGACTATCAAGGAGCTGGGAGACACTCTAGGAGAAAGTGTAGGAGCTAAGAGACAGTCTAGGATACGGTATAGGAGCTAGGAGACGCCATAGGACACTATCTAGGATCTAGGAGACTATCTTGGAGCCAGGAAACATGCTAGGATACAGTGTAGGAGGTAGGAGATGCTATAGGACACTATCAAGGATCTAGGAGCTAGGAGACAGTCTAGGATACAGTGTGGGAGTCTAGGAGAATTTGTGTGGACTGATGGCTTTACATGGGAAAAACAAATTCAAGATGTTATTTTCACATCAACATGACAGTGTGCACAGTGCAACTATATGTAAACTCTGGAAATCAGGGAATTAAGTCAAGTTATATTTGTTTATATTTATAGTTATATTTGTATATATTTATTGTTTTGTTTATATTTATAGTTATATTTGTATATATTTATAGTTATTTGTATATATTTATATTTGTTTGTATTTATAGTTATATTTGTTTATATTTGTATATATTTATAGTTGTACTTATATTTGTATATATATTTATAGTTATATTTGTATATATTTATAGTTGTATTTGTTTACATTTATAGTTATTTTTGTTTATCCCCAAACGCCTCTCGGCTGTTTCCAACCCTCCTCTCTTTCCTAAATCTCCCTCGGCCTTGTCACGTTACCCAATACCTATATCTGGCAGATGATTTATTTAACATTCTGCAAAGGAAACAAAGACATATCGTTCCCCCTTTAAGTTCGAGCAATTTCCAGTTGTGCTGATTCCATCAAAACTCCGTCGGGCCGAAAGCAGAGGTTCTTTCGGGGCTGAAGCTGGCCCCCGCGGGCGGCGCTTTGGGCCGTGTTTGCACGAGTCCAATTAAAGTTCTGCATGATCTCCACCATGACCGGCGCAGATAGAAATAGCGATTTAGCAGTTTTTAAACCGAGGCGGAGGTGGAGGCTTTGATACTATGCAGGAGACCTTGCGGAACCCCCGGCCTAGCGCTCCCAGGACCCCGCCCGGCCCGGCCCCGGAGGTCTGAGGGGGCTCGCTAAGCTCCCCGGGCTTTGATCTTAAACACCTAGACTGATGGCGCCGGCTGATCCCCCCCACCCCCAGTTTGGCCGAAAACACTCCCGCAAAAAAGAAAGAAAGAAGAAAAGGCGGTAGTTTCAGATCCCTCGCGCACCTAACACCAAACCGCCCAATTCCCGCGTTTATTTTCGGAGCAGTCAGCATCTGGGTCCGAGAGTGGAAGCGAGCGGCTCGACCGAGAAAGTGTGAGAAAGGGAAACAGCACAACAAACCCAAGTTATCGCCGGTGTCAGCACGCAGACTTCTACTCGCTCTCCCAGTGCTAAAACGGTCGCCTTCCACTTCCTCAAACCGATGATCTGTTTCACGCCCTCTACTTTTTATTTTTATTTTATTTTTTGTGGTTCCTGCAAAGCGGACTGCTGCGAAGCCGACCGTCAAGCCGCTCTGTTGCTTTGTTAGATTTGCGAGAAATTTGAGGACGGAGGTTTGCGCTTAAAAGCAGGTGTCGCCACGGCGACCATCTCTGAACCGCCACTCAGAGAGAGCGGCTGGAAGTTCCTTGTGTCGCAGTGAATTTTGGATGCCATCATACGGTAATAACACAATTCGCATGTGTATTTAAAATGTTCAAATCGAGACGTGACCTCAAACCTTGGAGCATCCCAGTGTCAAATGAACAATTTTCGATGTACACTGGTACCTTGAGTTGGGAGCGCACTGACACACTGAGTTTTTCCGAGTTACGAGTCGTCGTTCCGTCGATTTTTCTTGTATTGATTTGCGAGCAAAAATGTGAGTTAGGAGGAGCGAGCTCCAGGTGCACGGCCGCTGGTGGGCGTGGCCAGC